>NW_004949114.1:5200796-5212944 GCF_000317375.1 Microtus ochrogaster
AGGCTGGCCTCGAACTCACAGAGATCCACCTGCCTCTGCCTCCCGAGTGCTGGGATTAAAGGCGTGCGCCACCACCGCCCGGCTTAATCTTGATTTCTTCAATGAGCCATTTATTACTCAATTATATATTTTACAATCTCCATGATTTTACATATTTTCCGTATATTTCTCTTGCTGTGGATTTTTAGTTTTATTTTCCGATCCATTGTTGTTAGATGGAAAATACGAAATTGTTTCTATTCCCTTATATATTCTTAAGACTTTTCCTCATTTTCCTCTTCTTTTAGAATCAAGGCCTCTCTACACAGCCCTGGCTGTTCTGGAACTCATAATCAGACCATGCTGGCCTCAGTCTCACAGGGATCTGACTTCCTCTGCCTCCCAAATGCTAGAATCAAAGGCATATACCACCACACCCAGCTACTTCTTTCATTAATTCTTATTGCATGTATAAAGGTATATCTACATGCATACTATGTATATGTGTATACATGTGTATTTCTAAGTAACCTGCTCAGTTCATATAATGTTACTTGTATGCATGTATTCAGGGCTCACTATTTGGCAGTGATCAACCAATTGGTGTGTTCTTCTCTAGGAAAGCCCAACTCTCTTGTTTCCAGGTTGCTTCAGTTACCCATAGTTCCCATAGTTGTGTAGGGAGAGGCCTCATGGGATTTACCTTGTATTGTTCCCTTTGCCAGTATGAAATGATCTCCTTTCTCTGCTCTGACTCATTCAGGTTTGCAGTGTGCTTTTTCAGATTTATAATTGTACAGGCTTGTTTGCAAGGCTAAAACATTTCCCCTAAAAATAAAGAACAAGATTCTCCACTTTTATTTACAATAGGGTTTGAAGTCTTAATTATTGCAATAGAAATTGGAAAGAAATGATCGAGAAACATAGGAAAGTAAGAAATCGAAATAGCCCTACTGAAGATGATATGATCATACAGTTAAGAGACTTTATTGACTTCACAGCAAGCCCTTAGTATTGATGTACACTTTCAGCATAGTAATATGATTCAAGATTTATAAAAAATACCAGTAGCTTTCCTATATGCCCATAGCTTATTGAGAAAGAAATTAGGAAAATCAGCTCATAGAAGCTTCAGAAAAAGTACCTAGGAATAAACATAATCAGCAATAAGAAAATTTTCTGCAATAAAAACTTAAAAATGCTGAAAGAAGAAATGTAAGAAAACCCTAGAAGATGGAAAGACCACTGTCTGTCACTCAGGAATTAGCAGAATTAATACTGTGAAAAGGGCATAATGCCAAATGGTATCTGCAAATTCACTGCTGTCCAAGCAAAATTCTTCTTCACAGAAGAAGAAAAAAATTCTAAAGTTCATATGAAAGAATTAAAAACTGATTAAAGCAATTCTGAATAAAAAGAACAATGTTGGACATGCTAATTGAATTAATCCAGTCCCAGAAAGACACATAGCTAATGTCTTCTTTAATCTGTGGCTCCTAGATTTAATATAGACACACAAAATCATGCATGTGCATATGTTGTGACAGTAGAAGTGAGAATGTTTAATCTGACAAAGAGACTAATTGGAAAGGGGAATGTGCAGTATATAATTGTACGGAAACTTAAAAAACAAAATTTTTGAAAAAGCACAATGCTAGAAGTATTAGAATGCGATAGCCATAGTAATACCATAATACTGACACAAAGACCAAATGGAATAGAACAAAGACCTCAGTAGTGAACCCATAAAACTACAGACAAAGGACTTTGGATGAAGATGTTAAAAATAGTCACCACAGAAAAACATCATCTACAAATAGTGTTGGAGAGAATCAGATAACCAGATGCAGAGGAATTAAATATATCTATATCTTTCATTCTGTACAAAAATCAATTTAAAAATGTTATTGCAAGGCCTAAAACTGTTACAGGGAAACACAAGGGAAGCACTTAAACACAAGCATGGATACAGGCTTTCTGCACAGGACTCAGATGACTCAAGTAATCCCAACAACAGGAAAAAGGGAGGCACAATTTTACAAAAAACTTTACAACAACAACAAAAAAAACAATTGAATGAAGACACAGTCTTCCTAATGATGGAAAAATTTTGGCTAATTATGCATTTGTCAAGTGTTACTATCTAGAATATATTAAAAACTCAAGAAACTAAATCTCCCAATCCAAACTAACTGTGCAAAGGAAATGAATAGGAATCTCTCAAAAGATGAATTACAAATATTTAATAAACGTTAAAACATTTCCTCAGGGGAGTGTAAGTTAAAAACTATAGCGAGATTTTACTTCACTCTACCAGGAAGGCAAACGCCTGCATCCAACACATAGTGAGCGTTCCCCTTTCTCACATCTCTGTCAGTATTTGTTCAGCTGGTTTTTGAACTTAGTCATTCTGACTCGGGGAAGATGGGACCTGAAAGCTGTTTTAATTTGTACTTCATTAATTATTAAGATGTCTTAGAGCTATTTCTTAACCATTTTATTTCTTCCTTTCAGAACTCATTCTGACCCATAGCCCATTTTTTAAGTTGCATAATTTGTTTTATTGACTTGTTTTTTGAGTTCCTAGAATATTCTGATTCTTTATCAGAGGTAGAGCTGGCAAGATTCTTTCCCTCTCTGTGAGATTCCTCTTTGCTCAAATGCTCGCTTTACTTACTCTACAGAAACAAAACTGTTGTAGCCTCTATGGAAATAATGTGGGATAATTCTCAAAAAGTTAAAATTTTACAGTGTGACCCAGCTATAGTATTCTTTGGTGTATGAATACTATAGCTGTCAAGTCCCAAAGACTTGACATCCTACTTTATAGATTCTTATCAGCCATGTTTATTGCTACTCTATTCATTGTGGTTAGGAAATGGAAATAACCTAAACATCTCTCAAATGATAAATGGATAACAGAAATTTTATGCATAACATAAAACGCTATTTGTTTGTAAAGAAAAATGAAATTTGAAGTGAAGTGGCTGGAACCAAGAAATATGCTAGTGAGGCAACCCAGACCCAGAAAGACAAATGGTACATGCTCTTTTTTATTTGTGGATCTTAGTTCTGAATCTTTATATGTGAGTGTAATGACCTAGAGTAACCTTGTTATAAAGAGAACATAATATGTGTGAGCTCTGGAGAGGGAGAGACTAATTCACAGGTGCTTTTAAGGGAGGAAATGGAAAAATATGGCTAGGAGACTTCACTTGGGAAGGAAGGATGACTAAAAAAACGAGGAAACAGTTTTATGTTTACTTACAAACGTATTTTAATATAAGTATATGTATATACATATGTAACTAGTTTGAAATTCACTTGGAGTGTCAATGTTTCCTGCAAGCGTCATAAGCTATCTTTACAATTCCCTAATACCAGGCACCAGAAACCTCCCTTTGCATTATTGGCACCCTAAGAGACTAATAAAACAATGTAGGTTATTGCCATTACATTTGATTAGCTGCCAGGACTTGAAAGTAATATATTATTGCTGGATACACCATGATGGACATAGGACTTGGAGGAATCTAACCAGAACTAACCTTGACTAGCTTCCTAAGTACTAACTTTCATTATAACAAATGCAGCTATGCAAGCTGTCAAGGAAGAAAAGCAACTAATGGTTCTACCAAGCTGGAAAGCCTGGAACAACAATGACCAAAATGACAAGCTAGCCCCAAAGATGCAGCCTAGATCTGAAGAAGTACACTGAAAAGAAATTCCATACTAGTTCAGAATTGAGAATAATAGAGGGTTATTTATTTAGGGGTAGAAGCACAAGTCACAATCCTCTGCTGGAACGGAGAACAGCACCTGAATCCCACAGCCAGAAATGAGACAGCTGTATGCTTTACATCAGCATAAATAGTATAAGAAGCCACGCCCAAGTGGGCAGGTACCTTAAGGGCTAATGGAGGTAGGACTTCCTACAGCACCTCCCCCTTTTATTTAAGTAAGAGCCTAATACAAATTACATACAATAAGAACAAATATATCAAGCAAGAAACATGTGATAAATGTTTCAATAATTATCCTATCCTAATGAGTTTAAGTCTTGTATAACAAATAACTTGGCCAAGTCATGAGAGGAAAGTAACTACAACTATCTAACCTATTCCTGATTATGTCTTGCACTTGGATAAATAATGAAGTAAATTAGTTCTGTATCATCAAGTATAAATTCAGCAGTTTCAATATGCAAAACAACTATTTCTGCATATTGTGAATCAGTAACTATATTGAGAGGTTCTTTAAATCCCTTAGCACCATGAGAATTCTAAAGGCAGAATTATAAGGGCTTTGTTCCACCTTACTTAATTCTTCTGATTTGTAACCTGCCTTCCCTGATTTATTTTCATCAGTATAAAATGTATGGGCTCCAGTTATTGGAGCATCATGTTCAATTCAGGGGGAAGCATCCAAGAAGTTCTATTTATAAGGTTAAGTCTATCACTTTAGGGATAATTGCTATTAAATTCTCCAAAAAAAAAAATTAGCACAAGCGCTTTGCCATGGTTCATTATCTTCCCATAACTTTTTTATTTCATCAGTAGTAACCAGCACTATAATCTCTGATGGGTCTATACCTGCTAATTGATGAAGTCTTAATTTTCCCTTTATAATTAATTCAGAGAATTTTTCCACAGAAGTTTTAATTTTTTACTTGGTTTATGTTTTCAAAGGATTCATTCTAAGATAATATTGCCACATCTGCATTAAAATTTCGGTAGGAGAAATTCTGAAAGGCAGTATGACTAGAATACAACTAAGATTTGGATTCATCCTATTCACATGTGCCTCCTGTAATTTCTCCTCAACAACTGTCAATTCCTTTTATGCTTTAACTTAATTCTCTGGGACTATTCAAGTCTTTATCACCATCTAAGGTTTTATTTAAATGAATTATTAGATCAGGTATTATCCCAACAGTCAATCGTAGACTAGAAATGTCTCCTAACAATCTTTGAAAGTCAGTAAGAGTCTGCAACCAGTCTCTCCTAATTTGTGCCTTTTGTGTTTTAATTTTCTCTAAATCTATTTTATAACCTAGCTAATTGACAGAATCTCCTAACTGTATTTTTTTCAGAAGCATTTTGTAATCTCCATTTAAGAAAAACTTTCTTTACTTCTTCAAACATTCTTTCTAAAGTATCTGTTTGAATCAGATAGCAAAATGTCATCCATGTAATGGTAAATTATAGACTTAGGAAATTGCTTACATATTATTTCCAAAGGCTGACTTACAAAGTATTGGCACAGAGTGGGACTATTGCGCATTCCTTGTGGGAGGATGGTCCATTAATATCTCCTAATAGGCTGAGAATTATAAATAGGCACTGTGAAGGCAAGTTTCTCTCTATCCTTTTCTTGTAAAGGTATAGTGAAGAAACAATCTTTCAAATCATTAACTCTAAGAGGCCATCCTTTTGGTAATAGAGAAGGCAGAGGAATTCCAGATTATAGAGGGCTCATAGGTTGAATTACCTTATTGACTATTCTTAGATCTGTCTCCATTCTCCACTTACCAGATTTCTTTTTAACAACAAATACAGGAGAATTTCTAGAGCTGGTTGATTCTTCAATATGGCAAGCATCTAGTTGTTCTTTTATCAGTTGTTCTAAAGCATGCAGCTTTTCTTCAGCCAGAGGCCATTGTTTAACTCATATCAGTTTCTCAGTTAGCCATTTTAAAGATAGGGCTGTTGGTACCTCTAAAGGTTTGCTATTTGCTTTATGTTCCTGTACAGCCTGAATGGCTGTTGACCTTTGTGTATAATACCTTATATTATCCTTCCCAGAATTATAAATTCCTGGAACTGCAGGAATGTCAATCTGGGTATTCCACTGCTCCAGCAGGTCATGGTCCCATAAATTTACTGCAAGATTAGCCACATATGGCCTCAGCTTCCCTCTCTGACCTTCCAACCCTATGCAGTCAACCCATCTCATGCTTTGATTAACTTGAGATATGGTTCTAATTCCTAGTAATTGAATATCTGCCTTCTGAGGAGGTTAATTTGGATGCCAGGATTCTGGAGTAATGATACTCACATCTGCATCTGTGTGTATCAAATCAACAATTACAATGACACTTACACACACTCTTAGCTTTGGTCTTTGATCATTTATAGAAATCTGCCAGAGGTCATGTTCACTGCACAAGCCTTATGACTTAAATCTGATACTGGAATCCACATGTGGAAAGAAACAACCAACTCCTATGACCATCATATTCCCACCCCCACCCACACATTCATGATGAGATAGACATGATTTAGTAATAAATGCATTAAGATATTTACAGTTTCAAAATTTAGAAAGTATTATCTATCTTTCTGAATGTCTAGTCTAAACTAAGAGTAGATGGTTTCTTTACTGAACTAATGCAAAGTAAACAAGTTGTCTAAAATAATCTTTGGCTATGGAAATTGGAATCTCATAAAAAATAGAATTAGCTAAAGTCCTTTTATTATAAGCTTGGTTTCCCGTGTTGTCAAATTTCTATTATAAGACCTACCCTAATTACGTTCCTTGTTAAAAAGGCATATGAGGACTTTTGTGGTTAGATTATAAGGATGACGGGAATTCCACCAGTGTTTTGATAAGTGGACATCTAAACAGAAAGAATGGTAAAGGGAAATGTCACCCAGTAGACTGTCGCTTATGCAACTTTGAGTTGTCATGGTTATATGACCATTCCTGTCACTCCACTCTTTATTTTCAGTAAGTTGTGTAATGATAGACAGGCTCATTGCCCTTTGGAGAATCTTAATTTTGAACAACTTTCATTGCTCTGTTTACAGCCATCTACTATTGACAGAAGAATTTCTATGCTCTGTATTCCAAGTCTTTGATTCTTCTCAGTGCCTTTCTACAACACCTATTGCAATTCCCTTTGTTCTCAAAACTTCAATAAAAAAGCAATCATGTTGACACAAAAAAAAAAGAAATCTGCCAGAATATACGTTTCCTATTTCCTATTGAAATTTTTTATTTATGCTCCATGTTTATTCCATCATCCAGAACAGTATGGTCTTTTACAGAAGGCTCTGGATTTTTTAATTTTCCTGGTTAAACATATCCTCTACAATGACTGGGAATGACTGGGCCACCTTTGTCTTGGGGGCCTATGGGAGGCACCTCAAGGAGTTTCCTGATGGTATCAGGTTGCCTTATCTGTCTTTTGTTGATCTTTATTTATTGGTCCAATATCAATCTTCTACATATACCTGAAGACTGAGTCCTCCAATTCTTCAGTTCCCACAGGAGATATTATTCCTAGGAATTTATTGTCTACAATACAGTCTCAGATGTCCTATTCTACCACAATGAAGACATTTGGCATTTTGATGTCTCCTCATATTTTTGGAAATTGCTTCTCCTACCCATAATTAAGTATTATAAGTAAATGTCTCAATGTTCATTGTATACAGGATCCATTCATCCATGGGTGCTGATCTAACCTTTAAAGGCCCAAGTATCTTTTTGCATTCTAAGCTGGCATTTTCAAAAGTCAGAGATTCAATAAGTACTCATCTAGCATCTGGGTCTGTTACTCCTATTTTTACAACCTTAATTAATCTTTGTAAAAAGTCAATTAAGGGTTCTCTCTGGACCTGTTCAACCCTGGTATATGATTAAATTTGTTTTTTCTGGTTCTTGAATTCTGTCCTAAGCATTTAAGGCTGCTTTGTGGCAGAGGACAAGATTTGTTCATCATACATAGCTTGAACCTGTGGGTCAGCATAATGCCCTCACCAAGATTTTGATCTCAGGGAGTGTCAAGTCCTTTGATTTTCCCTGTTGTTCTAAAATTTTAGCTTCTTCTCTGAAATAACATTTAAACATCAACTGGGGCCCACCGTCCAGAACTGCTGAAACTAATTGAAGCCAATCATGTGGTGTCACCTTAATGCTAGAAGTCCATGTCTTTATTATCTCTTAACAAATGCAGAATGAAAGCCATAAGTTATGACAGCTTACTTAATTTCTTTTAGATCATTCATTCCTATAGGTATCCATCTACCTTCTTTGGATCTTTTTGAGCCTTAGAACTTGATGTGTTGTCAGAGTAGATTACAGGGTAGGAAGCTAAAACCCTGGGTAAATCATATCTGACAGCTACTGGTGATGTTGAGTCCTGTCCTTGTGCCTTCTTTCCCTGTTCATCAGCTCCAATAATTTCCTCAATAATTTCAAATCTTTTTACTATTGTCTTTTGTAAATCCTGAATCTCCTGGCCTGTATGTATTTCTAGTGATTTCATTGAGGCTCCTAGCCTCTGATCCTCATTCTGTACCTATGATTCCAAGGTCTGATGTTTCTTCTTTAAATAAAACACCTATTCCTTGGACATTATTTGGATAGTATGCAGATTGCCATCCTGGAGAGATACTCTATCTGCTAACCTATCATAACTTTCTAACAAATTTTGATTGCCAAATTCAGATAATTTCTTAGTACCCTTAGACATGTATTCAATTTTGTCTGTCAAATTAATGTTACCCTTTTCAAGAGTATTAATTTTTTCAGGTAACTTTTGATTTTTGATGGTATTAATCCTGTCAAGTAGCTGTTCATTATTAGTAAAGACTGCATTTCTAAAAGTGAGTGCCACATACTTTCTTAAGGATATAATATGAAGAAAAAACTGAGTCCCAATATCCAATAAATGGATGTATCAACATAACCATATAAGTCTTGCAGGATACAATCCATAGTATTAGCAAAAAAGTTACTAAAAGTTTTAATGTTAATGTAGTCTACCATATTGGTGAATTACCTGTTATGATATCTGATAAATTGTTTAGGTATAATAATCTTTATTGTTCAGCAGGTGTCGTAATTTCAGAGTCGCGACTAACAGCAGTGCAACCGGAACAATCCTGAGCCATTTTAGTTTCCTGCCTTGGTACTTGTTACATGTTTTGCTTGACAAATTAAAAGCAATTAGATCAATTTCTTACGTGGAGCAAGAAGCCCAGAAGTCACGGCAGGGGGCACAAACTGGAAGCTGCACAGAAGATGCCACACACCAAGGAACCATGCCAGGGAACCGTGCTAGGAAACACAGCATTGGGGGGGGGGGCGTGCATGTATTGGGAAATTTCCAAGTAGCCGCATGCAATAAGCTCTGCTGAGGCAGGGGTTTTTACAAAAAACCACTTAGGTAAAAGCAAGCCAAGCAGGAAGGGTTGGGAGACTTTCTGGGCCATGGACTGGTTAGGCCTTTAGGCTGTCCATCCAGTAGGTGTGGAGTCCAAATCCATGTGGGGCACCAAATGAAGAAGGACACTTAAAAGAAATCCCACACTAGCTCAGAATTGAGACTAATAGAGGGCTATTTATTTAGGGGTAGACTCACAAGTCAGAATCCTATCCTGGAATGGAGAACAGCAACGGAATCCTGTAGCTGGAAAATAGACTGACACATGCTTTACATTGGCAAAAATAGTATAGGAGGCCACACCCAAGTGGGCAGGTAACTTAAAGGCTGCTAGAGGTAGGACTTCCTCTAGCATAGATCCTAGCAGAAACCAATAGCCATCCAATTGTACTTAAGATTCTCTCAACAGGAGGGAATTCATGTTTGATCATGTAAATATAGCCAACTATCCACAGCTAGTGAGGTCGTAGACCCTAGAAAAAAACATACTATTGCCACTTTTCTAAGCAAGTATAATTCCCAACTGTGTTCTAAATATCTGTCCTTATACCCACAGATAAGTGTACCTCTATTCCCTCATCAACGTAGCTGATTTTTCTAGTAAGAGACCACTGCACAAGTCCACCACTGATCCAAGTGCAGAGAACAAATGATCTAGTGCCCAATGCCCACTCCTATGCATTTCATCTATGTACAACTACTACACATGAGTTCAATCTTCCACCCACCAAAGAGGGGTAGAAAGATTGTAAGAGTCAGTGGACCAAGGGAGTCAGCTAGAAAGGGAGTCAGCTAGATTTTCGTATGTGTGTGTGTGTGTGTGTGTGTGTGTGTGTGTGTGTGTGTGTGTGCATGTGCGTGTGTATGAATGATAGCGAGGTCCACCATGAAATCTCAACAATTTGGTAGCCAAAACAAAGACCTATACAATGAAAAATACCAACTAACGTCTCAAGGTGAATAAGAAAATTGGGCAATAGAAAGTAACTAAGACACCAGCAAAGCCATGAGGGATTTACTGCTCTTAGGACTAGATGTTGGTCTAGCCATTGTGCAATTCAGGATGGGTGCTCCTCACCATATCAACAGTAGAACTACCTATGATCCAGCTATATTACTCTTAGGGACATCCTAAAGGAACATAAGTCAGCATACCACAGAAGCACCTGTACATCAGTGTTTATTTCAGCACTATCCACAAAGGCTACATTATGGAGTTAGCCTATATATGTCAACAAGTTAGTACACAATGAAAATACCATATATTCACAATAGAGTTTTATTAAAAAATATGGAATAATGAACTTATTTTCTTGGTAGGAAAATAAACAACTGAAAATGGAGATCATATTTAATAAAAGAATTCACACTCTAAAAATCAAATATCCTATTTTATTTCAAATGTGGACCTAAACTTATATAACATATATATGTGATTTCATATGATATATGTGCATGAAATAATCATTTAGATATTATATGAAATTGAGAGTAAAATTCTGTGGAGGAAGAAAGTGACTAAAAGGGGGAGAAAGAGAAGAGGATGGGATAAGTTGTGAATGAATATAGTCAAAGTACATGATGTATTTGAAGGAGATATCTGTAAAGCTCATTGATAAGTACAATAAATATAAGCCAATAAAATTAAAAAAATAAGTTTCTCTTCCCCATAGGGTATAGTATTATAAACGAATAAAGGGAGAAGTGGGAGAATTAAATAAGGAGAAGATTGGAAAGGCAAGGTAAAGGAGGAACTATGGGGAGAGATAACTCACACTAAAGGCTTTTTGAAAAGTCATATTAAAGACTCTAGTCATTAATTACTACTTCACAAATATATGTATGTATATACAACACATGCATATATACATCTATACACATACACACATACATATATACACACACACATACACACACAAATTCATATTAGAATTTCGGTAGAGTTACCATATAATGAGGGAAAGAATGTCTAACTACACATTATATGCTATCAAATAAAAGTCCCTGTGCCCCAAATGGGTTATATTATAGAGTATTTGGCTGAAGTGATCCCATAGATCACCCCAAAAAATAACTGGTTATTGCCAATGGTATTTGTTACCCTCTGCAGCCTTATTTCCAAAGATATGACTTACCTATGCCATAAAATATGGAGAATCGACTGGTGCCCAGCTAGAAGCTTCAGCCTAGCATTTGTGGTGGTGCTGCCAAAGGAGAAAAGTAGGCACCAATCTTACCCCGCTATGTATCTGTGACCTGTAACAGTGACACAATAGTGGCGAAAATGTTTTGGGAGTAACCAACCACTTTTGATTGGATTTAAGGCACATTCCTTGAGGTAGAACTCACATCTGATACTATTAATTAGGCTAAGACACAGACTAGCTAGGCCATGGGCCCTATGAGAAAGCTTACTACAACCACTCTGCTAAATGAACATAGTAATAAACAAATTCCTAATGGAATATTGCTATACCTATAAATCTGTTCATTGCTCAACCCTCCTCAGAGAAGCTTTTTATTGTAGTAGATGAGAATTAACAGAGACGCACAGCAGGACAATCAGCAGTGAGTAAGAAACATTGGAGCTCTCCATCATAAATAGGATGTCTTCGTCAAACTTCTCTTAAGGCTCCGGGATCCGTACAGAAGAGGGGATGAAAATATGCTAAGAGTCAGAGATGATTGATAACTCTATGAAATAATCTTCCCGACACAACAGGGATGACAGACATATGTCCACAGACCGTGACAGCACACACAGGACCCACACAAATTTAAGACAGACAAAATTCCAGCATGGAAAAGGGGAAGTAGGCACAAAAGTCTTGTGCCTAACTAAGTAGTTATTTGCAGTTGATACTTGCTGGGAGAGGGAAACTAGTCTTCTCTAATGCAGTACCACTGGCAATATCAGCTATATTCAGGGAAGACTGACACAAAACTGACTCCATTTAAGAGAGAGAGAGAGAGAGAGAGAGAGAGAGAGAGAGAGAG
>NW_004949114.1:5213294-5268538 GCF_000317375.1 Microtus ochrogaster
CTCTCTCTCTCTCTCTCTCTCTCTCTCTCTCTCTCTCTCTCTGACTCCCTGTCTCCCTGTCTCTCTGTCTCTCTGTGTGTGTGTGTTTAATAGTTTTCTTTCTCTGAACTGTGCATAATACCTTCCTACTCTCAGCATCAAAACTCTTTATCCTGAAGTCTCCAATGTAAAAAGACTCATTGAAGGCAGCTGGCTAGATAACCTGCTATGCTGTGTCAGAGACCTGATGAAAAAAAGAAAAACAAACATGAGTCATGGGTCAGAGATTGGACTCAGATTCTGAGGCCATGCTATGAGCTATGAGCAAAAATGACAGTACGCATGTGTCCATGTTTTGGGGTGTTTTGGGGGTATGTTGGTGATGGAAAAATACAAATTTGAGTCTGATTGACAGCGAGCATGTGGTTTTGGATCAGTGTATGGTGACCCTTCATGGGAAGACTCAGGAATGTATAGGTGTGAGGGTACGGACATGTGGATGCAACATTTTGTGTGTCAGAGGCGAATGTTCACAGGGCTGATGCTCACATGTGCATTCCAGTCTTCATCAGTACTGCTGAATCCATGGTTACATGTTCAAATAGTTCTGCCGCAATTGGCAAGTAGCCAGTACAGCAACTCCCCAGGCTACACATGCTCTGCTGCCACCCTGGCTGCCCGCTCAGCCACACCGAGGGGAAATAAAGATGCTTTATCAGAGGCCTTCAGATGCCCATTCCACATTTGTCTCCTAATGCTCTATGCTGGTCCATAAAGCTACAGACATTATTTTGAGCACCAACATCACTGATGGAATTTGTGTGGTGCACAGAAAGTGTGTTTGCATTATAGAAGCATGCATGTTACTGGATGAGCTCAGGCTTGCTTGGGTTTGCTTTCCTTATGGCTCTGTGGGTGGTAAAATCCAAAAGGATGTCTAGACTTTATGCTTCTCACAACCCCCAGTAAAGTGAGAATATTTATGCTGCAAATAACAGGTGAGAAAAAAAAAAGCAGACCTGAACTTTGAATCTGAGCTGTACCGCCTACATGATGTTTTTACTATGGCAAATGGACAATCTCTGCGTCTGTCTTGGGAATAATGACACTGGCAACAACAGCTTGTGATACAGTAGGTTGGTGTGGCTGTCTTCTGGGAGCCTCTGCCTCAGCCAAGCCTCAGTTACTTAGTTATTCCCTTGGTTTACTGCTCCCAGTTCTTATTCTGGAGGCTTTAGCTTCCATAAGCAAAACACCTAGACCTCACTGACAGCCTACATTGACTTCGCAAACTGGCTGGTTAGATCATTCCAAGGACAGGATCCATCCTGAGTAGCTCTTTAAAAGGGAGATTTTAGAAGAGAATGGTGACTACTAAATTGGGTTCTACAGCTACTACACACAGAGACACACATGCGCCGGGAGGCATATGAAAATAAATGGAAGAGAAAATTAAGTGCAGCACATGAAGTCTAAAGTAAGTCTTTAAGTTATGGAGGGAGTAAAAACAAGACATCAGAGCCAACTTAAAAGAAATTCTGGGAAGATAATACAAAGGGTTAGAACCAGGCAGTGATGGCAGACGCCTTTATCCCAGCACTCAGGAGGTAGAGGCAGGAGAATCTCTGTGAGTTTGAGGTCAGCCTGGTCTGCAAGAGCTAGTTCTAGGACAGGAACCAAAACTATAGAGAAACCATCTCTTGAAAAACAAACAAACAAACAAACAAAGGATTAGGGAGAGGAGACATGACTTGGAGACACTTGGTGACTCCTGAGTCAGACATCTGAGTGGGGAGTATTTGCATCACCTAGAAACTCAGTCAGGGCTTACATACCTTACTGGTGATTTTTTTATTCGTCAGATGAGTTTCTATTGAATGCAATGTTCTGGGGTAAGGGTTATGATCTACAGATCACAAAACCGGTACCTTCCACTTAGATTTCTGTAATCCTCAGCAGTTATGAGTGGCCATGTTTTCTTACCACCTCACTCTGGAAGTCAGGGATGGGAAGACTGGCTTTTCTGGGAACACAGGGCACTGGCATGGTTAGCTCGAACTAAATGCAGTTCAAGAGAGCCCTCCTCTCTTTGAGACCCGAACTCTCCTACTCCTGTTCCCATCCCAGTCACACCTTCGTCCCTCCACAGACATCTGAGGCTCCTATGAGAAGAGCTGTAATTCTAACAAGGCCAGGTTCCCCTTCCTTTCCTCAGAAGATTGTGTTGTTCTCACTGTGTCTTCTCCAATATGCCAAGGCCATGAGGGAGGAGGCTAAGTGCAGCTCGAGCCATCCCTTCACTCGATTTGGCTTTGTCTGTTTGCCCGGCAATACTGGTGTCCCAGCTTTTACGGGAACTGTTAAACCAAGAGCCCTGCACTACATGTCTACATTTGTATCATGCTCATCCCATTCTGAGAAAATGAGGAGGTGCTTCAAGGTACATTGATATATGATGGATGATAAACAGGTAGAGAGATGAGCAAATGGGAAGCTGTTGATACATGATGCATACGTGGGCTAAATGCATGATGGAGAAAAATTGCTCATCCATCCAAGGGCGTCGAAACCTTTGATCTTAAGCTAATTTTTCAGTCTCTGGGGTTTATATTTGTTGGGAATGAACCAAGCTTTTAAATTTATATTATTTTCTTCTTTGGATATGTCTGTGGATTTTCAGTGACTGTCTCTTGGAACACAGAACCACTTACAAGGTATGTAGGTATAGAACAGAAGGTTTAAATGCCCAAATCTGCAGACTGATTTTGTAAAACAAGTCTGATGGAAAGAAATGGGGCTTGGATCTGGGAAGATGACTCGGCAGCTGTTAAGAAGGCTTGCTGGTCTTGCTGACTTCAGTTCCCAGAAGTCATACAGGTTGGGTGGCTTACACATGTACTTTTGCACACATAACCCTAAATAGAAAATGTAAAGTAAAAATTTCCCAAGTATCTATTTATTTTGACTTTCTGTGTATGAGTCTTTTGCTTGCACGTGTATCAGTGTATCATATGGGTCCAATGCCCACAAAGGCGGAAGAGTGTGTTTAATGCCATGGTGTTGGAGATCCAGGCAAGAGTGAGAGCCACAGGGTGCGGGGAACTGAACCCGGGTCTTCTGTAAGAGCATCATCCATTTTTCTTATTTGCTGATTCATCTCCTGCCTGTCACATAAATCTTTTTTAAAAGAACTAAATGGAGACAGATAATTAAAACAATAGAGATACAAAGTTAACATTATGTATGAGCCTGAAGCATCTACCATCCAGAGAAACAGCCTAAGAGAATTCCCAACCTGGAAAAAAGATGGAAGCTGGGACTCTGATAAAAATCTCATTGTGGCAGCTGGGTACAAGTGTGGTGGGCACACACTGTTTGCTTGGACAACCTCTTGACTGCACACTGGTTAGTCTGAAAAAATGAGCTCTTGAAGTTATGCAAGAACTTTGAGATTCTGGTTTTAATTTTCTTAGACCCATCAGGCCCTGGACTGTGCTCAGAGTTAGAATTTAATTTTTTCCATACTTTTTCCAGTACTGTGCAGTTTTTTTTCTCTTGAGTTCTCTTACCAAGGATGGCATATTTAACTCACACATTCTCTATAGTACAAACTATGCTCCACAGTTTCTTTATGGTGCTCCTGTCTTCTACAGGTGTGTGTATGCTTGTGTGTTTATGCACACGCACTCTCACTCAAGCACACGAGTGAGCACACATGCTCACATGCTCTCGATGAGGAAGCCCCTACCTCTCACTCCTTACCCCAGGAGGACCCTTGAAAATGTCTGGTATTTATAGCACTGCGCATGCCAGTGCCCCTTCTCCTCAATACACAGGGAGTTTGCGTTGGGAGAGGAATACAAATCCTCAGAACCGCAATGTTTTCAACAACAGAATCATCAGAGACATTTGGTGCCAGAGGAATTCTCCTTTAATTGTTTGGGAAGGGTGATGGGAAAGGGCGTCTGGGCGTGCCGCCTGGGTTTCCAGCAGGGCGATGTAGACACATGTTAGTGAAGATGATTAGGCAGTTCAGAAGCAGATCTTTGTCAGAGATGCAAACTGCAACTGCTAATTAAGAAAGGGGCTGAGATGGAGGACGCTCCAGCCTAGTAGCTTCTTTTCCAAGTGTGGACTATTGCTGCATCCAGAAGCAGGGCTGAGCGCACACATGGCTGGTGCAGGGAGGAATTCCAGATGCTGAGCAAGAAGGACAGAGGTCACGTTCTGTCTTCCTGACGATTCTCCTCTGGCCACAAGCTGAGAGCTCACTTCTGCTTTGACTTCTGGCACTGCTGAGGTGGTGGACACTTCTGTTGGCACTTGGGAGGAGGCTGGCAAGGCTGCTTGGTCTGCTGGGGTTGGGGGCAGCACTGCTGTGGGGGGGCACACTGCTGGGGTGGGGGGCAGCACTGCTGTGGGGGGGCGCACTGCTGTGGGGGGGCGCACTGCTGGGGTTGGGGGCAGCACTGCTGTGGGGGGGCACACTGCTTCTGCTTCTGCTGAGACATTCTGGATTTTCAACTAGAAACAAGCACAAGGAATGAGACAAATTGAGTCAAAGATCCTGGGGTCAGGTGATTCTCCTTGCTAGTCACATGCCACACGCTGCTGTTCTGACCTTGATGTGACTGTTTTATGTATTTAAGGTGTGTGTGTGTGTGTGTGTGCGTGCGCGTGCGCTTGCTTACATGTTAAGTTTAACTAAATGTTTGCTCGCTGTTTCAGTTCTTTATGAAAAACAGAAAATCAAAAAACAAGGAATGAATGAGGGGAGGTAGAAGGGATGGAGGAAAGGAAAAGAAAAAGAGAATGAGAGGAAGAAAAATGTTAAAAAATTTTCAAAAGAGGGAAGAAGGAAAAGGACACCAAGAAAGGGAAAGAAAGACGTAGACAAAAACAGCTATGTATGTTATAAATAAAACTGTGGATCTGAAGACAGAATTTCCTGGGACCTGGATCCTGCCTAAAGCACTACACCTTTTGGTTTCCATCAATGTGCTTTTCTCTACCAACCTCTTCCGGGGTTGCTGTCCAAACCAGCGTGTAAAAATACATCCTAGCTTGCTAACATGCGTGGATGTGCCTATTAGAATCCACCCATCCACAGAGGCTCCAGAACTGACTTAACACAGTGTCACCTTAGCAAATAAATGTATAAGAATTTAAAATAAGCATTTTAACCTCTCTCTAAGGGAATTTTCCAAACCGAAAGGCCCAGAGGTAGATGCAGGGAACCATCTAGATTCAGTCTTTTGGCTGCTTTTGAAGAAAGCAACTCGGAAAGACAAGGAGGCACAGTTTCATAACCACTCAGCACAGGCCAGTGGAGAAGGGGTCCCATGGTTCCCAGAGCAGGGGTCTTCTTAAGGCTTCACTGTCCTGTCCCTGCTGTTCTGTATTTCCTGGCTCCCCCACTCTGTCCTAAGCCAAGTCAGCATGCTTCACTTCTTCCCTGGATCCTGATTTTCTCCCTGAAGGGCAACTTTGCCAGTGAGCTCAGAGCTGGTTCTCCTCTCCTGGTTCCTTCTTAACACCCGGCAAAACACAACGCCTGCACCTTGCCAGCCCTTGTAGAGTCCTCTTCTGCTTCAGGTCAGTCTCCCCAGATCTTCAGCCAGATAACTTGAAGGCCCAATGTAGGTTGGCTTAAAATGGTAGGGAAGAGGCTGGTGCCCAGAGAAAGCCTCCCTTTCTGACCACCCAGAGACCAAATCCCAGTTGTTGGAATACACACAGAGCCAGGCAGCTCTGAGCATCCTACCTCAATGGACTTACCAGAGTTCACCAGAGACTGGAGTGTAGAGACACCGAGCTGTATGGGACGCTCTCAGCTGGCCCACCTTTTATACATGTCACCTCTCTGCCTGGGGCCATGAGGTGGCCTAGGATTGGGGTGTACTAATTAGTCTCTAGTCACAATAGGACCCATCTGCCCTTCCTCAAATTTCAGGTTTTACTCACCCCCTAGGGGTGGCAGCCTCCCTCTTGGCATGGCGGTACTTGGGGATGACAATGACCTCACCATCGCCCTTACCCCGCCTCCCCATCGCTTTACAAGGGTTGGCCTTGGATTTCCAAATCCACTCGTGACTTTTGACTTAGAACCTTGGCATCTGGGATAGTCCCAAGCAGGCATTCAGGACAGTGCTGGGCGTGGGGGCTCTAAGGGCTGTGAGGGGAGTGTTCTGAGATGTTCTGGTGGGCAGAGGGGTTGGGGTAGCCCTAGGAGTCTATTCAGATAGCTTTGTTATCAGAGAAATGGCAGAGGAGGTGACTGGTTCTCTTAGGGCTTCATTAAATTAAGGAAAATGAAGTCTTTGATTTGTTCATGCTTAGAAGCTACCAGACTGCACTGGTGGGAAGACAATGTGATTTTATTCTTCTTCTTGTCATCTGAGCAAGAACTTGGGGCTGCAGCCCTCTGTGGTGCCTGCTATTGGGAAAACCATTAGTTCCTATCAAGATAAACTGGGTGGTTACAGTAGACGATGCTTATCTCTCTGCTCCTCTGCATATGTATAAGTTACTCAGACTGCAGGGTTCCCAGGAAGTGATTATCATGAACACTGGTGGAGGGGTGGGGGAAGTAGGAAGCATTGAGTTAGCATGAGCTCATGGAAGACTCCAGGTGGCTGGGTGGTGGAGTTTGGGCTCTGACGGCAGCAGCCCTGGTTTCCTCCACACTCCTGTTGGGGATCCTGGACACAGACTTCACTGCTGTCCAATCTGAGGAAGGATGGCGTGGTGCTCCAGCTGGGGAACTGCCTTTGCCGCTTGAGTAACTGAGCACTTAATGTTTTAAGCTTCCATTTCCTCTTCCTCGTTTGCTAATGAGGATAATGACACCACCCTGCATGTCAGGAGTTAGGATTAAGATGAAGAGCCTAGACAAAATGCTTGGACAGATATGTGTTCAATTGTTAACTGCTTCATGGAATTGAGCTTTACATACCACAGTAAGATGGATCTTGAAATACTAAATAGGTAGCCGAAGGAAACTGAAGGCAGCCAGAGGCACTTGACACTCAGTGTCACCAGATATTGAATTAAAGACATAGGAGGAATACAAGATTACTGTATTCATGGTAGCAACATTAAACAACAATGGATGGCAAACTAACATGACGAGATTTTTAAGTGTTCTGGTTACAAGGGGGAAACGGGGAAACGTCTGTGTGGGTCTTGTGTGGGTAGCTGATCTGTGTTCATGTGTGTCTGAGAGCACAACACAGAACACGGGGAAGCAAAAAGGTGAGAACGGAAGCTGTGAAGATGGCATGGCTGTTACACACAGGAAGTCCTGAGTGCTTGAATGAGCAGTCCCTATAACAATGAAACACACACACACGCATTACAATAAAAAGAGAAAAAGGTCTGGGTCAAAGGAGAAAATTCTAACAAATTAAAAAATTTTAGTAGCATTTATTTGCTATTTTTATTCTATAAAATACAGTGAGTATTCTAATGAGCTGTGCCCCAGACACCTACAGACAGAGAAGTACTGAGAAAAGCAGAAACAGAACAACAGAAACAGAGTGGTTGTTTTAAATCCCCTTTCTTATGAAGATTAAAAGATGGGCTCACCACAGGAGCTGAAACTTACCAGCTTTGGGAACTCTTCTCTCCTCTCCTCCTCTCTTCTCCTTTCCTCTTCCTTCCTCCCCCTTCTCCTTCTTCCTCTCTCCCCTTCTTTCTTCTCTCTCAATTTTGTCATCTCTTCTCCTTTTCTTTTTCTTTATCTATAGCTCCTCTTTCTCCCCTTCCCATATCTCTTTCCTGTTTTCTAGAAGGAAATACAAATAATTCAACAATATGTCTCGTTGTTACAACAGGAAACTTTAGCATGAGGGACTAAATTCCAGCCTGGCGTGCTGGATCTAGTGAAGAAACTAAGTCCAAACCCATCAACTGTAAGCACATAGTAAATCACTCAAATAAGATGCTGCATAGTACAGATATCAAAATGTCTATTAAACTATAGTCCTGATCAACTTGGGCCATAGTCTGCATGTGGACAGGGAGCTAAGAAAGACCCCAAGGAATCTAGATCATCTTAAGAGATAGATTCCTTCAGCCTGGTATCATTCACCTAGAAGTAACTGTGCCTAAATGGGCATTAGGAAGAAGTTTTAGCTCAGGACCCCAAAAGCAGCAAGGAAAGGCCATATGGGTAGGCTTTCTGGCATAGACAGTTGCCCATGTACTGCCTCTAGGCCTAGGACACAGGGGAAGAAAGTGGTCAGGCCCTTGCTATTTCTAAAATAACAAAGCAGGAAAGAGCTCTACCAGTTAGTTCTACATCTTAGAACTTGAGCTGTGCCAGTGGATTGGGGTAGTGAGTGCTTCTCCTTTACATATGTATTTCTATTGTTCATCTTAGATTACCTGAGTAAATGAAACTCAAGGGTCTTTAGTATCATGTCTACATTGTTGAGTAAATTTTGAACAGCCACTAACTGGTGCAATTGGAGTGCTAAATCTGGTAAAGCTTTTCTTACATGTGCCTAAACACCCAGAACAGATATTTTGTGGTGAGGTCGGCAACCTCAAATATGTATGATGTAATATTGCTTCTGCTGCCAGAGGACCAAAGGAGAAGGTAATCTAGAAGTCACTAATAAAGGCATTGGTTATTTTAATCTCTGGATGATGCCTTCCACTGACCTTCATCAGTTTCATTTTCTGTCATGTTCTTCAATCTCCCATCTCCCTTACACACATACACACATACACATACTGTGGCCCACATGCTCATGGGATCATAGACCAGCACCCTAAAAGTTGATAGGGTTGAACGTGGTATCTTCTACCAATTTCCAAAGCACATGCATGTGCACCCTTTTTGTCTTAGCTCCTTGTCTGTTACCTGGTCATGGATCTCAACTCTGTACCCTTCCCATACTCCTAAGACTCTGTGTGGCAGCTGATGGTGTTATTCCCTGCACATGTTTCCCTTGGAGCTCTTATCATCATGATTTCAGTTTCATGAATGTAAACAGTGGTATGAGGTGATGTGAGAGCTGTGTGTGCTGGGGGAGAATGTGGAAAGAATCCCCCATGGCAAGGGTACCCAAGGCTGGCAAATAGATACCCATGTGCTTATTTTTAGTCTGAAACACCAATAGCACATTGGGCTCCAAAAAGGACTTCAACCTAGTTGGGCCAGGAGGGGCCAGGGCTGAGCTTAACAAAGTAAATTCAGCCAGCAAGTGTAGAGGGTCAGACTATGCCAAGGACTGTTGGGCTGGGAACTGGGTTTCTGGTCTTAGGAACATCTGTCTGGCCCAGTGCAATGGAAGATCTGGAGCTCAGAGATTGACACTGTGAATCAGGACCTGGACAATGACAGGAAAGAACCAGTGTGTCATAGAGCCCAGAGAAAAGGCCTTGGGACATGGCTGGCGCCAACAATGAAACACCAGAGAAGATGGGGAAACCCCTAAAGATTTCCTTACAGGAGACTCCCTGTTAGTCTCCTAGTGCCTGAAAAAGATTATTATTCAGAACAGGAAGTAAATCAGTTTCTGTGAAATGAGTTAAGGCATTACAGCAGAAAGAAAGCAACCACATGCGAGAAGGCGTTTTGTGTCCCCGGAATGAAAGAAACTGGTATAGAGTGGTGGGAGTCAGTGGCGATGACCAGTGGAAAAGCTTGTGGGCCAGACTGCATGAGAAGTCTGATACCCCAGACTGGCCAGGAGATTTGTTTAGGTACAGAAGCCTGGGCCTTGGCTCTGAGCAGTGCAGTGGTGACTAGTAAATACCACTTTTAAAGAAGGTTTGATTGGCATAAGGAGGGATAAAGGCAAGGTGTGTGTATTAGGAAGATCCAGGTATGCTCTCAGATTGCCCAATTATTACTGCGTGCTACTGTGGGATAATTGGCCTCTTTCCAAGCTGAGGATTTTGTCTGCTGTAGAAGATAATTAACCTGAGGATTGCCACTCTGTGGGTATGGAATGCTTTTTCCCATAGGGAATAGGAAGCCAAAGAAGGAACAAGATGGAAGCACTCTAGGCACTAGTGAGGAACACACTATGAACCAGGACAGGAGAAGCTGAGAAAGGGAGACACACAGAGTGGATGGGAAGGGGAGGTGGTAAGACCCTTCTCCTGGGCAGCAGCAACAAAAGAGAGAAGGAAAGCAGTCCTAAGAATGATCCAATAAGAACACATTCATGCTGGAGGACTGACAGGCTAGAAGGAAAGGCAAGGAATTAAGGGAACTCATTATTCCAAGTGACAAAATTGGAGGACATGAAGGTTAGACCTGGGAGGAGGAAGCATAGTGACCGAACTTCTGTCCATACACACGTGTGGTGGTGGATGAGGGCACCTAAGAAGCAGAACAATGACAGAGGGGGGAGTGGGGAGTGGAAGGAGGGAGATTTTCCCTTCGAGTACTTGCTATGTGCTGATCTCTAGGACAGGGGAGAAGAAAACGCAACCATGACCAAGGGAGCTCAGGCCAGGCATGGCATTCATCCCCCAGACAGTCACCTAGGTAAGCACCAGAGTGTCCAAGCACAAATGTTGCCAGAGCTGGAAGAAGTCGGATGGTCAAATAGAGTATCCCAGCTCCCTACCAACAATGAGAAGAAGTCAGGTGGTCAAATGAGTATCTCAGCTCCCTACCAACAATGAGAAGAAGTCGGATGGTCAAATAGAGTATCTCAGCTCCCTACCAACAATGAGAAGAAGTCAGGTGGTCAAATAGAGTATCTCAGCTCCCTACCAACAATGAGGCCATTCTTAACAATGCACAGAAGAATCATGTTTGTATCTTTTAGAGCAGTGTTCTCAGCCTTCCTAATACTGTGATCCTTTAATACAGATCCTTCAACATGATGATCGCCAACCATAAAATTATTTTCGTTACTACTTTATAGCTGAACTTTTGTTACTGTTATGAATTGCAATGTAAATATTTTTGGGGACAGAAATTTGCCGAAGAGGTCACGACCAACAGGTTGAGAATGTTTTAGAGACATTGATTTAATGATAGTAATTTTTATGTCTTTGGAAGGTCTTTGTTGGTTTATATTTGATACTATTCTCTTTACTATTTTTAAGAATTACCTTTATTTTGTGAACTATGATAATTGTAAAAGACCTTTGCTTTTAAATGACAACACAAAATGTCATTATTCATTATACTTAAAATTATATTCAGTGAAACTCTAAAACCTATATATGCTAGTGTAGGACGTGTTTTGCCAGGAGGACTAAATATGGAACAAATGAGTAAGATAAAGGAAGTGATTTGTTTGAAGTCATATTTTATTAAAATATCAGAGAGGCCTTGCATTCTAGATACCTAACCATTCCAAAGCAAACTAAAATAAACAAACAAACAAATTAGGACTTGGGTTGATGTCACAATCTCAGTCGGAAAGTCTCCTCCTTCTGCCCTCCCCACCTGGATGCCAGACCTTTTCCAGGTGGCAGGAGCAGGCCTGTTATGACACCTACTCCTGCCTCTTACCTGTCCTTGACTCTAGCATACAAAGCACAACTATGGCCTGACCTTCTTTCCTGGGAGACATGCTGTAGCCTGCACCATGACCTCACTGGGATGGAACTAGGTCTCCCAATCCTATCTACTGCTCAGATCAGGGGGATTAACTCCTCTGCACATCTGTCCTCTTCCTGACACTTAGAAGTCTCTCCTCAAGGGAAATGAGCAATTTGCCTATAAAGGTCCACACCCAACTTTTCCATGTGCAGACCCTGTGGTTTTATCTTTATAATAGAGGAATTCTGGAATATTGAGGTATGCAGGATGATTGATAGCTTGATTACGCTCTGTGGTTCTGAGGTATGGAATAAAGCCTCTGACAGCCTGAGGCCCGTGCTCTCACTGAAAAACTCATTCACTCCCGTGATTCACACCACCTCTGTACTGACCTAGACTTTTACCTGTACTTCGGATCTGTGATGTCCAGACATCATGGTACATCTTGAACACAATGTTATGTTTTTATTCTGTGCATGCATACCTTAAACTCCATAATTCAAAATTATTATTTGTTTTTTAAAATTTAATATGTTGTTTAAAAATATTCCTCATCTGGCTATCTATGACCACCTTTGTTTCAATACATTCAAAACTTAAATTTCTGTTCCTCCCCTTTTCTTTCATGTTCTCTTTGCAGGAATAAAATCTCTACCTACTACCTACTCAGCAGTCCCAGCCAGACCCTAGACATCACCTCTGACTCTGTCACTTAAAGAGATAAAGCCATGAGCTTTGGCCTTTGCCTATGGAGAGAGAGATGCTGTTTCAAATCTCTTTTACTCTATATTCCCTTCTACATATAACAGCCCCTTCTCTCTTTTTCTCTCCTCTCTCTCTCTCTCTCTCTCTCTCTCTCTCTCTCTGGAAAGATGTATCATTGGTTTATGATTTTTCCATAACAACAGTACAAAAGTGATACATATTAAGTAGAACATACATTTTCAGTCTACATATAGGTATTCTGTTTTTCACTTTGTATAAAGTATTCAGTAAATTACAGAAAATATTCAACAACAAACCACAATATAAATTTTGTGCTAGACGGTTCTTCCCAACTGTAGGCTAATATAACTATTCTGAGTACAATTAATAAGACTAGGTAAGCTATAAGGGTATGGCTTAGATGCATTCAAGTCACTTTTATTTATAATGCTTTCAGCTTATGATTGGTTTATTTACATGAAACTACACTGTAAGCAGAGAGCATTTGGTAGAAAGAGAGTGAACACATTTAAGAAGAGTGTAACTGGGTATATCTAGTAATATTATATTATATAATATATATCTAAGAATATCTGTACTATTAAAATTGCCTATAAACCTAAAATTAGACCAAAATAAGCATTTTTAAATAAAAATGGACCTATGTTACTCTCCTCTGAGAGGACTGTCATTCCCATTACCTACAGGACAAAGTTGAAATTCCAGCATGAAGGAGCCCTACCTCTTCTCCAGCCATCCCACATGCTCTTGTTCATGTGTTATGTCCCATCTAAATGAGCTGACACAGTTCCTGGTTGACAACTTGATGCTTCCTTTTCTCTACTGAGATGTTTTTGTCTCATAGTTTTTGCATGGGAAATCTATGAAAACCCAGCTCCCCTTGCTGATCCCCAGGTTTAGACAGAGTGGTGAATGGAACTATATCTTACATAACTGTTTACGAACTGGCTGCTGTGCTTGGTCCCCCATTTTGTATGGCTGGTTTCTCTCTCCTTATAATGCAGACACAGAATTTCGAAGGGATACCTTGTTGTTCTAAATGGATACAGACAGGGGCAGAAAACCCAAAGAATGCATCTGATGAAATGGAAGTTTCCAAGAGTGATCACTGACTGTCAGCTCTTGTCACTGAAGGCACCGACCAAGTGTCATCAAGTCAAAACAGCTGTCATGTTGTATTGTTTCACTCCCATGTCTCTTTGAAGGGCTACCTCTCCTCCATAGAGATAAATACCCTATTACATTAGATAAACCGAAACTGGAGAGTAAAGAAATCTGTATGTTTAAGCTTACTGCGTGCACAGGGTGGGAAATGCAAGTAACAAAACAGGCAGGTGGCATACATAAGTCCTCTTCTAGATCTGCCTTTCACCCAGCTTCAGATTTGCCAGATTTTTATAAGACACGCTTCAAAATTATTTTTAAATATTCCAAAGTGGTAATCTATGGAATTTAGATGGGTTTGGTGAAATACATATGCTGGTCTAGAAAGATCCCTAAGATCCATAGTGTCTACGATGTTCTAAGGAATAGTTGCTATGTATGTCTTGATATGAGAAAGAATTTTGAGCTGGAAGTCTCTATTTCCTAAAGAGCATCTAAGAGAATTATGAATCTCTTTGCTGGATCTAATCTAATAAAGAATAAAGAAATTATAACATATGTAATAAGTGGATAGAAATCATCTCCTCACTTGGTTTTCTATAATGTTTGGAATCAGCCAAGAGACAATAGAAAATCAAAATAACAACAAAAAAACTACAGTAAACTAAAGAAAATAGACGAGGTGGATCTTATTAAAGGGTAGAGCCTGGGAGGAAAGAGAAGGGGGATGAGACTGCTCTGGACATTGTCAGGCTCTCAGCAGAATGTGCATCTGGGTCTAAAATGGATGGGTGGGAAGGCTTCTCTTTAAGGGACTAATTTTTGTTTATCTTTCTTTCCTTCCTTCTGAGTCTATCTCTAGGTAGAGTTGAATTTGAATAAATCCTCCTGCCTCCATCTCCCAAGCCCCGAACTTCCAGACTGAACTACTACACCTGACAAGAAATACAATTTTTAAGAACTTGTACAATAGTATTGATGGAAACATCCCTTATTCTTCTAGATTTGTTTTTATATCTATGAATGCTTGCCTATATGTGTGTCTACACACCAAACATGTGCCTGGTGCCTATAGAGGCCAGGAGAAAGTGTCAGATTACCTGGAACTAGAATTACAGATTCTGTGAGACACTAAATGGGAGCTGGCAATTGAACATGGATCCCCTGGAAGAGCAGCAAATGCTCTTCACCACTGAGCCTTCCCTCCAGGCCCTCTCTTGGATAGCAGATGCTCAGAGGCCATTCTTCCCTATTCCCCAGGCTTTATAACTAGAGAGAAATTTAGAAAAAAAAAGGAATTTAAAACAAATGAAGCACGGTAAAATAAAAAAGCAAAGAGACTTCTTCCAAAGGGTGACTAAACTGTCTAGGTGAGTATAATCCATGAAAAGTTAATGTCATTAGGCCATTGGCCATTGTTTGTACAATAAAGAATGCTTTTTCAGGACCCTAAACAGCCCTTTTATGCCCCACAAAGGGACAGCTTCTTGTCCTCACTTAGTAGGAGATGCTCACTTAGTAGGAGATGTCCTCACTTAGTAGGAGTGCTCATACCCCAGTGGGCCATGCTGAGGAAATAATGCTTTCATCCGCTGCCTTCTAGCAAATAGTTTCACAAATACTCTTGAGGCCACTGTGTAGGCTTCAGCATTATAATGGATATTAAATATAGAGCACTCTAAATTGTTTCTGATGAATTGTATGTATTAGATATATAGGTGCTCATGGCAAGATCCTTTTAATGTGAAAATGTAAGTTCACATCTTGGTTCTTAAAAAACTAAAGAGAAATTACCAAAATACAGATTTTGAAATATAATTCCACTTTAGGTGGTAGAAGCCCAGTCTTGGTTTCCCATAGGCATGAACCACAAAGTGAGCACAGCAATTCAACAAAGCACAACAAAAAGGAGCTAAAGTCCGTGTCTTGGGAGCTTTAAGTCTCATTGTACCTGGTTCCTGGTCTCTGATAAATCCCTTTTATTCTCAGTAGTGAGGCTGTGGCTAAATAGAAGGAGGCAGTGGTGCCTTCCTTCCTGCCTCCACCTCCCTTTCCAAACACACCCTCAACAGGGACAATACTGGCATGTGGGTGTGTGAAACTCAGAGAAGCAGATATCATGTTTGCTTCCAGGTAGGGAGATCAGACATTGTGTCTGGAATTCTGAGTCACATCAAGCTTCTGTGAGGGTGGGTCTCTCTATGTCCTGTGTCACATGCTCCCGTACGCACATGTGCATGTGCACACATACACACAGAATGTCTTCCACTATTATGCAAGGGGCTTCTTTTTGCAGTGTTCTTCTGTTAGAACTAATGAAAGTATATACTTAATGTAACTTAAGCATGGTTGAATACCAACGATTATCTAAGCACAGGACTGGGTACCATGGAAAATGGTGGCAATGTAAATTTTCTTGTTTAAGTTGTTGGTGTCTTCATGAAGAATATGAAGGCAAATAAAGAAGCTCAACATTTATGTGAATACCAAAATTTATGTGAATATCTCTTTTAAAGCTTTATTTTTATTATTTTGCCTATGTGCATGTGTGTACATCTGTGAATGCCATGTCTGTGCAGGTGTTCATGGCTGTTGAAAGAGGAAGTCAGATCTGCTGCAGCTGTAGTTACCAGCGGGTGTTGGGAGCAAAGCTCAGGCTCTTTGGAACACTGTTTTTTGAAAGAGCAACAGATACTCTTAACCACCAAGTCATCTTTTCAGTCTCTGACTCCCGCATGTCCGGTGAGAATCTGGTTATAGAGAGAGAAAAACACCTGTCTGAGGGAAATAAAGAACTTTTTATGATCAAGCAGAATTGTGATAAGATGAGCTGTATGTCCTGTGGTGGCCAAGAATGCACCCACAGATAATCTACCTTTTGAAACCACCACTGCAGGCAGATTAAGAAGCAGTGAAGTTGGGTATGGATGACCTGGATCATCATGAGGTTAATAAGAAGTTCCTCCTCCCAATAGAAGACATGGGAGAAGTAGTTTGACTGTCATCCAGGCTGGGAAGGAAGTTGAAGAAGTCCCTGGGAATAGAGCGTGGGCACATGGGTGGGCTTTTACTAGAGTTCCTGGGGATGGAACATGGAAGACTTGCAAAGCAGTAATGACGAAGAGAAGATAGAAGTACGATGCGGCCAGGAGGTCAAAGCTAACCTAGAAAACAGATTTTTTTCTGTTTGGAAATGAAGCTTTGCTCCATAGGGAGAGGACAGAGGTTGAATGAAGTCATCCACCTTCATTATATATTACTAATTTCCAATATTGTGCTTCCTGTAGACTAGAAAAGAAAAATAATAAACAATTAAAATAGAAACCTTAAATATAAATTTCATCACAAAACTTTCCTCATCCACAAGAAATGATACTTTTTTCACTACCATAGTCTTCCCTAGCTCTATTAGAATCCTAGAAAATCGGTTCTTAAGAAACAGATGTATAGGATTTATTGTTCTAAATATTATTAAGTCCCTGAGGATGTAACCACACATGTCTTTCCCAAGACAGGCACAGAGCCAGTCCCATTGACTAAGATCTCAGTACTTGTTCCAAGAAATAAAGCCTTGCGGGGTAAGAGAAAACACTAGAGAAACATTTGCTTTGGGGAAGAGGAATAGAGTTCTAAATACCAAAGCAAGCCATCAATCGTCTAGTGATGTCTTCCAGTAAGTTCTGATATGGGATACTGTGCAATAAATACTTGCTGAATGAGTACTGTAAATAGAAGGCTGTGGGAGGCTGCTTAAGAGATGGTTGTGTGAGCAACAGCTTCTTTACTCCATCCCAAAAGAGGCATGTGGGTGCGGGGGCGCGCACGTACACACACACACACACACACACACACACACACACACACACACACACACTTCCTTCATACACACTAAGAAGCACACTTGTGTCTATGTTTCTCTTTGAGGAATGGTATAAACAGAATGGTGTTTTCATGACCCAAGTTTCAGATTTATCTCTCTGGGTTTCTCCTTCTGCTGCATGGCACTTCATTTTGCAGCCAAAATCATTAGCTACGTTGGCTATGGTCTTAGATAACACAACACAGTATGGCATGTCCACTGATGAACCATGGGAAATGCACAGTATGGAAGCATAACTCACTCAGTTGTGCCCCAAAAGACATCACTCAGCATTAAACAAGTGCTTACTGTTTTGAACTTTGCTTTGGAATTCAGAGATAAATAAAACAGAACTTGCCCCTGAAAGATTCAGTGAATGATTTTAGTAAGATAACAGTGAGCTCTTTTTTGCAGAGTCCCATAGAGGCTGCAGTATCACATAGATAGGAACGCAAACATGCCAACGCTGTTGCCCATAGCTTCCCAGGAAACATAAAGCCCACTCAGTACTGTTTCCTACAGACCTTCATCATGAGTTGAAGGCAAACATGTTCTTCCCCGCCTTTCTCTACCTGAATTCTGATTTAGAGATAGTTTTGTACTACTTATGCTGGCTTAGAAAAATTTTGCCTTCTCAGTATTTGGCCTCCCCTAAAGTCCCTTTGAGACCATTCCATCATTCTATAACCCTTCTGAGTTCACACAGGTTTAAAATTTGGTACCTTTAGGGAAGGTCCAGAAATTGGTGCAAGGCACTGGCCAGTTTCTAGGGGATGAGCTTCATGATGTGTACCAAACTTTCTTGTCAGACTATCTTTGGACCGCGAGCCCTCAAATTATGACCCAGAGGCTTATTATTAACTATGAAAGCTTGGCCTTAGCTTAGGCTTTCCTCCAACTAGCTCTTATAACTTAATTAACTCATTTTTTAAAAAAATCTTTGTTCTGTCACGTGGCTCAATTAGTATGGCACATTCGACTTGCTCCAAGTGTGCTGGCGAAATCAAGCACGCACCCGTATTCCCCCTCCCAGTTCCTCTCTCTGTACCCCTCTCTCCCTCCCTGCAACCCCTCCCCCGCCTGGAAGTCCCACCTATACCTCCTGGCTAGCTATCGGTCATCAAGCTTTTTATTTGCCCATCACAATTGATCTTTATATAAATATCTTACAACAGCAGTGGAGGCAGAACTTCCTGTTACAGACTAGGGTCAGCCAGGGTGACTGCTATGAGAATACACCATTCACAGAGCTCTTGGTTTTCAGAGATTTTGCACACGTGTTGCTGTTAATGACAAACACTGGATGTCTACCCTCCTCCAGGTAACTTTTTCTGCATTTCAGTGAGAACACTGCACACAAGATCTATTGCCTCACCAAAGCTTTAATTATGTTATTTGCTGTTAACTGTGGGTGCAGTATTGTACAGTGCTCAATATCTTACTCATCATTCATATCTGAAACTTTAAAGCTATTGATCATCAACTTCCTACTTCTCCAAGCTTCTAGCAGCCATAATTTTCTCCATGTTTCCACTCTTTTTATGAGCTTGACTATGTTAGACGCCTCAAGGAGGGGAATCATGCGGTGTTTATCCTTTCGTAAGCAGCTTAGGTCACTAAGCACATGTAACGTCTTGGTCATCCATGTCACGACAGCTTTTCCACTCTTTCAGAAAAGGCCCACCATATTATTCCACAGTATGCGCATGGGGCTTTTTCTTTGTGTGTTCATCCGCTAGACACCTTTTTAGATTGTTTCAATATCTTTATTATAGTGAGTGATTCTGCAATAATGGGAGATATCACTTTGAGATCAAAATTTCTGTTTGTTTGTCTCTATGGCCAGAATCTGGATTTCTGAATTATTTGTATATTTACAATTTTCAAATAACTACTGTTTTAAGACTGTGGCTGAACCATTTAAATCCCCATCAAAGATTAACAAGAATTCCAATTTATTCATGTTCTTCAAACCTTTTTGTGTTTTATAATAACAATCCTAACTATGGTGGCTTGAATGAATGTGGCTGCAATAGACTCACAGGGAATGGCGTCATTGGAGTAGGTGTGGCCTTGCTAGAGGAAGTGTGTTTGAGGAAGCTGGCCCCAATTAAATTTTTTTCTTTATAAGAGTTGCCATGGTTATTGTGTCAATTCACAGCAATAAAAAACACTAAGATACTAATAGATATAAGGTACATTTTAAAATTTTATTTCTTTGTTTATTTTTCAATTTGGGGGGTTTTTAAGATAGGGTTTTCCTGTGAATCTCTGGCTGTCCTGGAACTTACTTTGTAGACCAGGTTGACCTGGAATTCAGAAATCAACCTGCCTCTGCCTCCCTAGTGGTATAATTAATGGCATTGCTACAATGCCCAGCTATGTATGTATGTATATATGTATGTATATGTATGTATGTGTTTATTTATGTAGTAGTTGCTCACATTTCACACCACACATGTGAGATAAGATGGCAAGTTGCAGGAGTCAATTTTTTTCTTCCATTGCATGTTTCTTTGGAATCAAGCTTAAGTAGGTAGTCAGACTTGACAGCAAATGCCTATACTCACTGTGGCATATAGCCAGTTCACTATTGTGGTTTTTATTTGATTTCTCTAATGATCTAATAATGTAAAGGTGCACCTTTACATCCACCTGTTGACCATTGAATAGTTTCTTTGGAGAAATGTCTATTAGCATCCTTTGTTCACTTTTAAATAAAATAATATATGTTGTGGTAGTTTGAATGCAATTGGTTGCCATAAGCTCCCAGGTAACGGCACTATTGAGAGATGTGGCTCTGTCAGAATAAGTATGGCCTTGTTGGAGGAAGTGTGTCACTGTGGAGGTGGGCTTTGAGTCTCATATATGCTCAAGCCATGCCCAGTATTGCAGACTACTTCCTGTTGCCTGCAAGTCAAGATGTAGGATTCAGCTTCTTTGCCAGCATGCCACAGCATGATGATAATGGACTAAATCTCTAAATCACCCAATTCAATGTTTTCCTTTATAAGAGTTGCCATGGTCATGGTGTCTCTTCATAGCAATTGAAACCCTAACTAACACAGAAGTTGGTACCAGGGAGTAAGGAATTGCTGTGATAGACCTGACTTTCTTTTGTTTGAAGGAGTATAAACCTTGGGACTATGGATTAGAAAAACAGTTGAATGCTCTAAGTGCTGCTTAATGGTCCATCCTAGTAGGAGCATGGAAGACAGTGGTGTTGAGTTTAATTTAATAAACTGTGAGGTTTAAGAGGAGAAGAATATTAATACATGGCCTAGAAATCATTCTTGTCATATTTTGGTAACAAATGTGGTGCTTTTTACCCTTGTCTCAAGAGTCTGTTTGAGGCTAAAATAGATTTGTGTTAATTTCATTGGTAGAGTCCCTAGTATAGACTCTGTTATGAGGTTACTAGTATTTACGCTTATAAAATGATTTACAATGAAAATGGGTAAGCTGAGCAAGTAAATACAAAATGCACAATTTGAGTAGAAAAAAGAGCATCAGGAAATGAAATGGAGCTAGTCCTGTGTTCAAGGAGATAAACAGATTAAAATATGGGATAAAGGGAGTGGTGACCTCAGGGTAAGATCCCACCCTGCTAAGTTTCCAACTTGTGGAAGGATATGAAAGAAAAACTTAGATTCAGGTGTGGTGACACAAGCCTTTAATCCCAGAACTTTGAAGGCAGAGGCTGGTGGACCTCTGAGTTTGAGGCCAGCCTGGTCTATTGAGCAAGTTTTCAGGACAGCCAGTCTTAGGCAGTGAAGGGCACCATGGAAAACAGAAAGCCGTTAAAGATGTAACTGAATAGGGGAGCTGCTGCTGTAGTCCTGCCGAGATTGCGAAGGGACATAAAGAAAAAAGTGTCAGACCACCAGATGAGCGTCACACAAGTGGCCGACCCCAAACAGATCGAGTCATATTTGTTTATATTTAAAAAGCAAGCATGTTTTTCCCACCTTCCAGCATTAATGTCGTGTAAAAATAAATATCTTTTCCCTGAGTTTCACATCAAAACAACTTTTAAACCAAAAACAACACTCAGCTTTTTGTTGACTTGGCTAAATATTGAACCAGGCACTTCCTGCCCTTACAAAGGCAAAAGGTGACAAACATAGGCATACAGTCTCAACAATGTCATTCAAAATATAACAAAATGTATTTAAAGAAATAGGGGTGAGTTTTCATAACCTACTTGCATATTTAACTGTTCTATTGTCCAACAACAAGGCCTGCACACCTAATTCTCTCTATAACAGGTGAACGTTGATATGGCACTAATTTTTTCCCCAGAATTAGGAGTTGTAGTTAATGTCCCTTTAATTGCTTTTTTTTTTTTTTGACAGAGTTTCTCTGTAGCATTGGAGCCTGTCCTGGAACTAGCTCTTCTAGATCAGGCTGGCCTCAAACTCACAGAGATCACCTGCCTCTGCCTCCTGAATGCTGGGATTAAAGGCGTGCGTCACCACCGCCCAGCTTGTGTTGCTTTCTTATATGTGCCCATTAACTTCATTGCCTCCATCCGGTTATCACTGAATCAGAAAAGTTACCAGGATCAGGGATGACAGCTGATATTTCCGGATAAGAAACCTGAGAAGCATCAGTTACCAAAGAATTTTAGGGAAGAATATTGGAGAAGAAAATGGGGTTTCCAGGAATGAGCATGTCTGTCCCACGCATGACTGACAAAGTGAAACTAAAAACTACTGAGAGAATCATCAATATTATGAGAGAGAAGAGAGTGTGCAGGCCATCCCAGCAGTATTATGCGGTGTACTGAGGGGTACCGATCACCTGCATGGGCCTTGCCTCATGGAGACCCGTTGGACAGGGATTCATATTACCCCAAACTAGGCTACATAGCTCCCAACAGGAGTCCATGTTCCAGCCATATCAAGCAGCAGAACTTGGCAACTTCACCATGTAGTTCTCGCTTTAGATCAAGGCTAGGAGAAAGATGTTACTGAACCTTCCTCCATGACTAAGAAAAGCACTGAGGCCAGGCATGTGTCGGGGTGTCCCTGAGTGGAGGCCCAGAGAGGCAATTGTGTGAAACTGTGAAGTTGAAGCCTGGATTGCCTTGGGAACCTGAAGATGTTGGAGATGCCAGGTCCATGAGATAACTGCTGAGGAGAGCTGCTAACAGGGAGTGGACCCAGCCCACGAGAGAGAAGGGTTGCAGTCAGCAGAGTTGAAAGGGGCTCGAAATCTGAAGAGCATTTTGACATCAGACATGGATTTGCAGAGTTTGGAGCATGCCCAGCTGGTTTTTGGTCTTGCTTTTGCTCAGTGTTTCCTCACTGTGCTCCCTTCCCTGTTTGGAAAGGGAATGTATATCTTATGTCATTATATGTTAGTACAATCTTGATGAAGAGCAAATGTGGTTACATCATTATTCAAAATGTATTATGAACTAGAGCAATAAAAATGTGGAATTGGTATAAAACAGCCATGTAGACCTTTGAAGCATGTGGAATGCCTCCAAACACATACACACACACACACACACACACACACACACACACACACACGTGTGCGCGCACACACACATACATGCTCACATGTGTGATCAACTGGTTTTCAGCAATGATCACAAAAAGATGTATTGGCAAAAGGATTATTTTGGGAAAACTGGATATCCACATGCAAAATAACAAAAGTGGATCCTTATCTTACATTCTACACAAACAGCAACTGAAAATGGATGAGATTTAAGTGTAACCCTGAGAGTGCAAAGCCACACAAAGAAAAATGGAGGGAAAAGTTTTGTGACATTCAACTTGTCAACATTTCTTTTTTTCTTTTCTTTTCTTCTCTTTTTTTTTTCTTTTTGGATATGACACCAAACCCACAAACATCCAAAGGGTAAAATAGCCAAACAGAACCCCAGAGCATTGACACTTTCAAGGCATGGAGGACACACGCAAGGTCTGTTGAGCTTATTGGGTGTGGAAAGATAGATGGCGTGCACAGATACAATTAGAAAGCCAGCAAGTAGTAATTACAGGCAGTTAATTCTGGCTATGGAGAAACCACAGCATAGCAGTATTTAATCGGGGTAGAGGTAGGCCACTCTGAGGTGTGGGAGCTGGGAGTGAGTGAGGGGAAGGTATCATGAATAGGTCTATGAGTGAAAGGCTGATCTTGATGTGTTTCCTTGGCATAGTGGGATTGCAGAGTGCTTGGTGACTAGTAGGCTCGATCAGTCCCCAGGAAGGGACTATCATAACAGGGTGTGGGAGACTGGGAAGTCTGAGTCACTTCTTATGTGATCTAGGCTTTGCTTGTGAAAGGTGGTTCTGGTTGTCTTTAGACACTGGGTTGAACAGGTGAGAGCTGGGACTCCAGTCTCCTTCTTGGATATTCATGTGAATAAGGGAAAACAATCCAAGAAGAAAACACTCAATTTTCAATAGTAGAGGTTTACTTACTTCTAGAAAGTGGCTTAAATTTTAGTCTTTAATTTTTTCTACATGAGCACATTCAAGCTTGTCAGACTATGTACCCCAATGTGAGATGTGGAGTAAGGGATTACTATAGACAAAGAGACAAATGGCCCTTTGCTGCAGGAATTCAACCCTAATATGCATCTCCCTGGAAGATCCCCTGCCTCAGACTTGCCCCACTGAGCTTCTCAAGTTCACCCTGTCTTTCCCCTCAGGTTCTCCTCAGAGTTCCTGCATGTTCCAGGGCTTTTCTGCTATCTAGAAGAGGTCAGTCAGGGCTGGAGGTGTCTATCTTTCCATACCAGCCCAGCTGAAAATGAAAATGTACCTTTTATTTCATTATTTTCTTCTCCATCACTGGATCTTATAGGAAAGCATGGTGGGTCCCATAATGGCGTTCAAGCTTTTTGTCTCTCTCTCTCTCTCTCTCTCTCTCTCTCTCTCTCTCTCTCTCTCTCTCTCTCTCTCTCTCCCCCACACCTATTCTACTCATCCACCTTCTCTGTCCACTGGTTCCTATTCTTCCAAGTCCCACTCTTATGGCATCTCCCTGAGGAAAACCATGTAGGAACCCATAGAACTATGGGCACAGTGTGTAGATACACACACAGCTGAATTTAAATCACTGTGAGTAACAGAGTGACTTTGAGCAACCAGCTTGCCCTGTCTACACCTCAGGTGTTGCTGCGTTGGGAAGATGAGATATGAGCACACAATCAGCACTGACTAACCCATGGCCAATGCTCAACAACAGCAGCAATTATTGTTTGTAGAAGCATCTGTGCATTTACCATATGTGTCTACTCTGAATACTTGAGAGACATATGCATCACTGTGTGTTTGAAGAGTTGCCACACAAAACCGAGTTATTCAGGTGCCCCTCCTCTTAGGGGGATTTAAGCAAAGCCATTCTACATCAGTTTTGCAGTTCTACATCCTAACATTAATGGGTAGGGAAAAACACAAAGAAAACTGCGCAATATCAACTAACCATCTTCATGCTCTGCTATCCTCACCAGTGTGGTGCTTTACCCATTGGCAGGCTATTGCTTAAAATATGCTTTCATTCTTTTTTGCTTGTGAATTGTCCAAAGCATGTAAGTCAAAAGTCGGCCATTGTGGATGTATTTCCAATCCTCCTCACTTTCAAAATAACAAAATTCGCTCTGAATGATAGTTAAAACCAGCCAAGATTTCCCACTACATAGTGTGTACCTTTTATGGGTGCCTATTCTTAGGATTAAATTAATTGAATAAAGAAAAATTCAGTCACCTTGGGCCACAGATCCACCTAAGAAATAATAAGAATGCAGCAGTGCGGCTCTTAGTCTTATTCAGTGCTGCGTTGATCTCCACAGGATTCTGGTACAGATATGGCAGAGTATTGTGGCATTATGGTTGCACGTATAAAACAGGAACCTGCAGCTGTGACACATGGTGAGTATAGCCAGGACTGAGTGGAATCCCATGGTTCCTAGCCACAGATCAGTGATGATAGACAAGGCACCAAGGTCCGCGATGGCATCAGAGGAGAGGGTTGAGGCCAGGAGTGCATAGATCCAATGAGCTAAATATCAGCTGCAATTGGAAAGTACCCCGGACTGGGATTTCTCTCTAGAGCTGACACCATTCCAGCTAAACAACAGAAGAAGCAATGGCATCTGCACTGAAGTAATAACAGGACCCCAGTCTCAAATAAAATAGATAGCATGCTTAGAATTTCTGGAAAGAGGGAATAAACCATGCCAGAGTAAAATACTGGGATAAAAACACTTCACTGTATGTCATGCTGCCTTCTATCAAAGACCAAGAACCCTCAGGGAACTGTGGCTTTACATAAACTGTGAATGTCAGTCACCAGGATGGAGCAGATATTAACCAGTGGACACAAACCCTCTGAAAGGGGATATAAAACAACTCTTTCAAAGAAAGCAAAAAGTGATTTAAAAGAACACAGAGGAACAATGCAGCAATCTTCCAGGAACCTTGCAAAGAGATGCAAAAGTTAAAAAACTCCTAATCTGAAAAATATAACACAGAGAATGAAACATAAAAAAAATTAAGAGCAGAATATAGTGCATAAAATGATTGATTGGTGAATTTGAGGGAAAGGTTTAGAAAAATATTTTTATTAATAGGAAAGGAAGGGCTAGAGATTATGTGATTTTGAGACAACACCAAAAAAAAAGCAAATATTCATTCATACCCTCAAAATTCAGAGGGAATCTGAGGAAGCCAAAGGAGTACAAATCTTACTTCAAGACAGAAGAGGAAACTCCCCTAACATAGGCAAGGATACAGACATGCAAGTAAAAGAAGGCCTTGATTTACAATTGTGCATAACCTGACTCAAAATTTCCTCCATCAAAGACAAAGATTCTCAAGGCAACAAAAGAAGCAAACAGCATCACAGAGTGCCCAAACTTGCCTGACAGCAGAGCCCTCCCAAGCTGGAAGAGGGTGACATGACATCTGCCCCATCCTGACTGAGGAAGATGGCTGAGGAAAATGCTTCATCTAGAAGATGATGCTTTAGAAATGAAGGGGAAATAAAGGTGTTTCTGGATGCACAAAATAGTTCTTTGAGCTGAAGGAGATGTTAACAAGTTAGAAGTAAACCCTTGTTTCAAACTAATTGGTAAGAAAAAAAACTACAAAAACAAATTTGTAGAATCCCAGCATTGTAAAACCATTCAAGGCTTGGTATGATGCCTAAAGTAGAAAATACCTGAAGCAAAGGGCAAATTAACGAGATAGCATTCAAAGACAAGCATGGTGTCAGGAATTGAGCACACTCGGCAATGGCGTGCAAGGACAATGTCTCGCTGGTGCATGTTCTCCCTTTCTTCACAGCTCCATCTGGCTTTTAAGTTTTATTTCTAATTGCACGTTGTTATACTTCAAAATAGCTTGTCATAATCAAAAAACTGTCTCTGCATGCATTATTGGATGCATAAAGCAAATTCTGTGATTGACAAACTGAAAACCCTAGCAAGGAATCCAAGCAAAGCAAGCCCATGCCCTCATGAGAAGATGAAAAAGAGGAAGAGGAGAGAAAAGAATCACAGCCAAATGATAAAGTCAAACTGCAAAATGTCTCTCAAATGATCTTACCTATCGATGAGCACTGTGATGACAAAGGAGTTAAGAGTACCAATGAAAAGAACAGAATGAGTGAATTGGTACCAAAAACAAACAAACAAATAAACCATGTGCCATACAGAAGAAACTCGTTTCTCTCCAGGCATACATGGGCTGAAATTTAAGAGATTAGAATAACATATTTCAATCAAATGGAACTAAAATCAGGTAGGAATATCCATGAGAATGTCAAATTAAAAATAAAAAGACTTTAAATCAAAAGCAGGGAAAGAGGCACAGTCATTATGTAAGGATAAGGGGGGTAATTCAGCAAGAGAAAACAGGAATTACAAGGACCTACCTCAGACCAAAGCATGAAGCTACCCAATGAGGTCACTCCTAGACGCAATGAGAGAGACTAGCTGCAATGTGGCCCTGATAAACAAATTCAACAGTGTGCTTTCGCCAGTGTGCAGATCGCCCACAGGAAACATCAGCGTGGTGTAACAGAATTCATTTACACCCTAGAGCAGTTGTTCCCAACCTTCCTGAAGCTCTGACCCTTTGAGACAGCTCCTCATGTGGTAAACTCAAACCATAAAATAATTTTGTAGTTACTTCATAACTACAAAATACATAATTTTGCTACTGCTATAAATCCTAATGTAAAATCTGATATGCAGGGTGCCACCTAGTGCTGAAATACTGGCAACACGTTGGTTGTTCTGTATTGTTGCCAGTATTTCAGCTTTAGGTGGCACCCTGGCTCCAGTTTTGCTATAAGTTAGCTTACGCAGGTGTTTCAGAATTAAATAGGGCTGAAAGTCCAAAATAATCATAGATTTACAGTTAGTATGTTGTTCACCATGAACTGGGAGATTACCTACATTTTCTGTCTCTGCCATCTTCTCTCTGAAGTCAGGGTAGATTGCCATGTCCCCTCCATGTCACTATCCTGAGATCAGGCGCCATGAGATTTGCTCAACTTGTGGATCAACTTGGATAAACTGGCCAGAATCTCCTGTGCCACAGCACTTTATGCAGAGTATAGGGTCCATGCTAGGGAAGCTGCTGTCCCTCGGTGAAGGAGAAGCTTTCAAATTGTATATTATAAATTTTGATCCATTTAGAGTTGATTTTTGTGCAGGTTAAGAGATGCAGATCTATGCTGGAGCATCTTTATCAAATGATGCTGGCCAAACTGGATAGTAACATATAGAGGGATAAAACTGGTTCCTTATCTCTCACTGGACACAAAGCTCAACTCCATAAGAAGAAGGGTGTTGACATAAGGCCTAATACCCTGGATCTGATAAGGAAGAAAATAAGGACTCCGGTAAGGGAAACTAGGACTCTGGTAGCCCAGGTAATAAAATCAACAATTGACAAATGGGACCCCAGGAAAATGAAAGAATTATGTATAACAAATAACACTAGCATTTAAATGAAGAGGTAACCTGCAAAATAGAAAATGCCTTTACCAGCCATACATCTGACATAGCATTAGTACCCAAAATATATAAAGAACTAAAACAAAAACAGCAAAACAAAAGCCAAAAATCAAGAAAACAACTCAATTAAATAATGGGGCAAAGATCTAAACAGTAAATTTTCAAAAGACAGAATACGCATGGCTTAGAAATATTTTTGTAAATGTTCAACATTTTTATCCACTAGAGATATGCAGATGAAAATGCCTTTGAGATTTCATGTCACCAAAGTGAGAATGGTCAAGATCCAAACACCAGTGACAACAGTGGGTTCATCTAGTTCTGAACTTTTCTTTGAGGGGAGATGTTCAGTTATTTAAGTTCATTGCTTGTTGTGGGCATGTTTAAATTAGAAGCTCATCCATTTCTTGTCGTTCAGAGAGTCTATGCTTTCAAAGCAATCTCTGTTTATTCTGAAGGTCATTGGATTTTGTTGTAACAACTCCTTTTCAGACCATTTCTTTGAGTTGTGTCATTTTTCTATTTCTGTTAGTTTGACTATAGGTTTTTATTATTGTTTTTATTTTAGAGATTATGATATAATTACAACATTTCCCCTTCCCTTCCTCCTTTCAAGCCTTCCCATATACCTGTCCTGGTTCTTCTTCAAATTTATTGCCTGTTATTTCATTAATTGTTATTGCATACACACACACACACACACACACACACACACACACACATGCATATTCTTAAATACAACCTATTCTCTTCATATAATGTTTCTTGCACATGTATTTTCAATTCTATCAACTGTTTCAAAGAACTGGCTCTTGATTGATATTTTAATTTCTCATTAAATTCTGCTTTATATTTTATTTCTTTTTACTGCATTTGGGTTTGACTTCCAATTTTTTTTTTTTTTTTTAGAATCTTGAGGTCCATTGTTAGATTATTTATTTGAGATTTCCTCCTAGGATTGCCTTGTCTGTATCCCAGAGATTCTGTCAGATAGTGCTACCATTTGCATTCATTCTAGGATGTTTTTCCTGGAACCCTTACGTCATCAGTGACCCACTCTTCATTCAAAAATGTATTGTTCAGTCTCCAAATATGTGTGTATTTTCTGAGGCTTCTTTTGCTATTGATTTCTAGTTTTAATTTGCTGTGAAATAAGATACATTAATGACAACATTTTTGTGTTCCTATAGCTGGTTTTTCAGCGTGTAATATGCTTAATTTTGGAGAAAGGCTATGTGTGCTGTTGGGAAGAATGCTTTGTTTGTCTGTTGGTTTGATTATTCTTTAGATTTCTGTTGATCCAGTTGATCTAGGTATTGTTTACCTCTGAAATGTCTTGGTTGTTTTTTTTTTAATTTGGAAGATCATCTAAAGATTAATAAAGATATTTAAGCCCCCCATTATTATTTTGTCAGAACTTAAATGGCCTTTTATTCCCTTTAGGATTTATTTTATAGAATTGAGAGCCTCAAGATTTGGGGCATAAATATTTGCAATAGTTAAATTTCCATAATTTTGATAAATGTTCTATTTATTAATATGTAATGGCCATATTTGTTTCCTCTGATGAATTTTGATTTGAAATCTACTTTATGAGTCATGAGTTTCGCTATACCATCTTTATATTTATGTAGGTCTCTTGAAGACAATGTATAGTTAGATCTTATTGTTTGCTTTGTATTGGTTAGTTTGAATCTTTTCACTTTGCCTTTATGGTTATTGTTAGGAGGGACTTGCTATTTCCTGTGTTTTTGTTGGTTGTACTTCTGGCTGATTCTTTTCTTCACTTATGCAGTATTAGGAGTTTGGTGACTTTCTGTGTTGTTTCCTCCAGATTCTCTCCTAAAAATATGTATCTATATATGTATCTCTTCATTTGTATCTATATGCATTATTTATCTGTTCTTCCTTTTATGAAGTATATACTTTCCTCCATTCTCTTGAATAAAACTCTTTCTTCTTTTTCTCTCATATTAAGAATTTATTTCAATGCTGGCCATGCTTTCGTGAATTATCTTAACTTGTTATTGAATCAAAATACTCTTATTTCACTTTCAATTTTGAGATAAAGGTTCTGAGGGTAGCAATCTTGGTTGACAGTTATTTGCTTTCCTGACTTTTAGATTTGATGATGAAAGACCTGAAATTGTTCTGGCATTTCTGTCTTTATGTGTGAGCTGGGTTACAGCTCTCATTATTGTTTCTTTGTATCGTTGACGTCTTGACTTGGGTATGCTAGGAAGCAGTTTTTCTTTAATAATATCTATTTGGGTTTCTACATGTCTCTTCCATTTGGATAAACATTTTTTCTCTACTTTTGGTGAATTTGTACCTATAATCACAATGAATAAGTTGCCTGAGCCCTGAAACTTCATCTTAGCTTCTTCTTCTACACTGGTGATTCTTAAGTTCGGCCTCATCACATGTATCTATATGCATTACTATCCTGACCTTCATTATGTCCTGAAATTCTGCATGGTCTTGTCTACAGATGATACCTCCCTTTGTGGTTTTTATTAGCTTGATTCTTTCAATTCCAAGTTTTGTTTGGCTCTTTTTAAGCACCTCAGTTTCCTTGGTAAAATTCCCCTCCATGTTTTTAAAGGTTTCCTCTAAGTTTTGATTATTTTTTTAGTAACTTTCTGTCTAGGTCCTGAATTATTTTTGTAACTTTCTTGTCCCCAATTTTACCTTCTTACTTCCTTCATCTGCTTATTGAGTTCTTGATATCGACCTGAAGTATTTTCTGGCAGTTCAATTATCTCACTGTCTTTGCTTTCTTTAATTGAAAGGTTATCAGTTTGCAGGTGAGTCACAGTGGAGTGCTGCTTGGTGATTTTGTGTTCTTTTGTTGTTTTGGCACAGCTGTTGGATCTTTTGTGTCCTGTAGATTTTACTATTTCCCCCTTTTTCCTCTTGTCTCCAGTCCATCATAATAGGTGAGGGATTATAAAACAGATGAGATTTTAGAAAGGGGTAGGGGGAGATGTGGAGGGACTGGTCACATGGTGTGGTCTAGAGAGCAGAAAGCTAGGAGGAAAGCTACAGTGTTCAAAGGTCTGCTCCTAACTACCTACTTCTACCATTTAGGCCCCAGTCTTCTAAGGTTCCACAGCCCATTTCCTACTTCCCAAACAGAACCACCGGCTAGGAAGCATACTCAAAACACAGGCCTGAGGCAAATGTGCATGGTTCAAACCATAATAATTTATTCCAACAATGACGGCACGAGACTTCAAAAATCATTATATTTCTTATGGGTACTTCTGATTGTTTAACTCAAATCGATGGCTATCAGGGCTTGTGCCTCATGCCTCATGATAGGACCAAACTGATGGGAACCACTGATGAGGTCTAACCCAAGCACTGATCTTTTCAGTGGAAAGTTTAAGAACATGTTGTGATGGACAGATAGCAAAGTGCTCAGAGACAGAGAATAGGCAAGAGCAGCTTGGAGTCTATTGAAATAGTTCAGATGAAAGGGGTCCTCATCCTGAGCTTATATTGTTATATATGGGAAGGATTTAAATCCTGTTATTATTGCTCTGAAGAGAAGATTCCTGAAGAGGTGAGTATTGGGACTGAGTAGGGATGAAAAGGCTGCTGAATGCTGTCCAGCTGACTGAGCTTGAGTGCCCATGGACTCTTCAATGGGGATATCTCTGACATCCCCTCAAGCCTGTAGTAAAAATTGCTTTCTATAACTTGAGACACAATGCCAACACAATATGGCTAAACGGCTAAAGGCAAGTGACTGAGGTGTAAAAGGTATGGAAAGAGACCTACGGGCTCCAGGGAGAAGAGTGCCTAGAGTTTTGATATGGATGTTGGCAGTAAAGGCCACAGAAGTGTCAGGGAGGCAGGGTACAGCATGAGGGTAGCAGCAGTCGTGATTGATGACCAGTCTTTGTCTATTCTACTTGGCATTTTTTTTTCTCTGCACTTACTGCTAGCTCAGTCTTGCTTTAATGACACTCTCATTTTCTCTTCTGAGACTTATCCAGAGACTGCCTACTCACCCTACTATGTGCAATGTGCTGTTGTCTTACTAAAGTCTTCTTGAGTGCCATAGACTCTCAGAAAGCAAGAAGAAAATCTTTAGTTGAAAAGCCAGGAGGGAGAGTCTCGCAGTATTTACCAGACCCGGTGGAGCCTCTAAACACACTAGGCATATTTCTGGCTCCTCTCCTCTCATGGGGAGTTAGACTGAGGTGAGAAGCATTGAGGTATGCTCTGCTGTGGGCTAAGAGCGGAGGCTGTTTGACTAGTGCAAGATGCTATTGAATTAGGATGGGTAAGCCACCCCCAACAGCCAGAATAGAAGCCTCTATTTAGGACTGAGTTTGCTTTTATGCGTTTGCAGAGGCTGTTGCATATGATGAGAGACAGAAAAGAAAAGGCTAAGGTAAGTACAGGATCACAGGGTTTTCAGGGTTTATTATATATTGTCATACATAGTCAAAGATTTAGTCGCAATACTAGGAGGCAAATACTAAGGCAAAGGTCTGCACTAATGACAGTCGTCCCGCCCCACCCCCACACCCTGGAAAGGGCTCTGATATCTAAGGTAAGGATTGAACTCCTTGGGGGTGGATGCTGGAAACATGTCCTGTTTTCCAGTCTGTCATAGGCATGAAGAAGGTCAGGGCCAGGCAGATCCATAGATGAGTGGGTCAGCCAGGGACCTGAGGATGTGTGGTGGACGGCTTTCTTCCCTTATGTGGGATGGTTGGAGAATCTCTGGGACACTGGGGTGGTTGTTTTAGTTTTGGCATCACTGCACTTCCTGGTTCTGCCTCTGTTTCTCTGTAATGAGCAAGCTGTCTCCTTTCGCTGGTTGGGTTGGCTGAGTCTCTTGGACTTGGCCAGTGCTCGGTCTGACATGCTCTATCTGCTTCTCCTGCTGTGTCAGGTGCTCCTGTGGTTGTTCATTCTTCCGTTCCTGTCTCTCATCTTTCTTTCCTAGGTCTTGATCCTGTTGCTGGTCCAAGAGTTCCTTCTGTTCTAGGTGTGAGTCATCCAGCTGCTGTTCCCCTGAGGTTTTCTCTTGCTTAAGGGACTGACCTAAGCTTTGTGTTCCTTGATAACCTTCGTGCTCTGTATTTTGCTGCGCCTGCTTTCCAAGGTGCAGATCAGGCTCCTGCAGCTTCTGCTTCTGTTTCTGGTGCAGTTCAGGCTCCTGTGACTCCTGATGCTGCTGTTTTCCCAGGTGCAGTTCAGGCTCCTGTGACTCCTGTTGCTGCTTCTCTCCCAGGTGCGTGTCTGGTTCCCGGGGCTCCCGATCTTGCTGCTTTCCCAGGTGCAGTTCTGGATCACAGAGCTTCTGCTTCCGATGCTGTCTCAGATGCAGCTCCTGTGAGCGCTGTTGCTGTTGTTGATGCCCCAGCTGCAGCTCCTGCTCTTGTGGCTCAAGGTGCACCTGTTCGTGGTGCAGTTGTTGCTCCTGCGGTTCCTGCTGCTTCTCTCCTGGGATCAGACCCTGCTCCTCAGAAGCTTTCTGCTGCTGACCCAGACACAGCTCTGGATCCTGCTGCTTCTCCTTCTGGTGCTGTCTCAGACTCAGTTCCTGTGGTTTCAGGGTGTCTTGCTGCTGCTGCTGCTGCTGCTGCTGCTGCTCTTGTCCCAGACACAGCTCCTGTCCCTGTGGCTCTTGATGCTGATGCTGTCCCACATGCAGTTCTTGCTCTTGCTGGTGCTGCCCCAGCTGCAGTTCCTGTGGTTTCAGATGCAGTTCCTGCCCCTGTATCTCCTTCTGTGGCGTTTTCACAGACAGCTGTTGCCCTTGTGGTTCCTCTTGCTGCTGCTGCTGCTGCTGCTGCTCACATTCTTGCTCAGGCAGCCTCACCACAGGACTTGTGCCCTTCTCCTCTTGTTGAGGAGAGCCCTTCTCTTGGGGCTCAGATAATACCTTTTGGCACTGTGCAGGCTGTGAAGTTGGCTGCTTTGTTTGTTCCTGCTGGGTATGAGCTGGAGGGCACACAGTCTTGAGGGATTCTTGAACCGCAGCTGGGGCAGTCACTGGCAATGTGTGTTGCTGGGACATCTCGAAAGCTTCTATAGCCCAAACTGAAAAACAGAAGAATCAGAGGTTGGACTGAAAGCAATGGAAACAGATGAACCACTAAGTAGGCAGGATATACATAGTGGCCCTAGTTCTTGGCAACCTTACTCTTTTCCAACTTCCATAGCTTTGATTCCTGCAAGCAGAGGAAGGGTGGGAATGGTGAGCGCACAGAAAAGCTCTTCTACGAGCTCAACGGAGGGGTCTTTCTCCAAAGAGGTTCTGCAAGAGTGGAGTGGTTATTAATTAACTTGCTTTTGTCTAGTCTTTCCTTGGGTCCTGGGAAGATGATTTCTGGAATTTCATCACAGTTCAAAGGAAACCTTTGAAAAAGAAAGATCTCACAGAGGACCCTGGAAAGTTGAGCACCAGTGCTGTCACAGAGGACCTTGGGAAGGGAGCTGGGAGGCCATTGCAGCAGCCCCAGGCTGGAGCCATCTAGCTCATCCCCAGTCTGGGTCCCACAGAAACACTGGAGTTCTGGGCAACTCAGTCTCTCAGGGTTTCAGATTTTTTTCTCTGAAAAATTGGCAGGTTGTCCTGCTCAACCTGAGAGCTTCTTTTCTCCTTGATCTTCTGAAAGTATTTGTAGCCCAGGGCCAGAGGAGTGAGGGCTGCTAGAGTGTTGGGGGAAACTGGAGCTTGTTACAACAAATCTTGTGTGTCTAATAGGATTCCAGGCCCCTGTTCTGCCTGGGTTTCTCCACACAGAAAGTACTATAGCTTGTTTCCCTCTGCACACTAATCTGCCCCTTGGAGGATAAAAAGCCTGACTGAATCTACCCCACAGCAATACTGCCCCCAGATGGAGGAGACACCCCTAGCCATGTTCTGGCCTGTTGAAGCCTGTAGCCACAACTAATATCCCAGCAGCTAACACTCACCAGACTCACAGAGGGGAGAGGAAGAGGCTTCCAGTGGAGTTCTGAGCTGAGCAGGGACGGGGGCCCTTTATATTCCCGCCACACCTAGTTCTCAGAGTAGAGGAGGTGGACTGGTTTCACTGCTCCAGTTGGTCAATGCCAGCTCCTCTCTGACTCACCAGATATCTTAGGCAGCAACCCCCACCCCAGGGCTCTTTTTCCAGCTTCTGTCTGACAGAGAGGGTGTGAGGGCTTCTGGTTGAGATCATCTGACCTGGGCACAGGAGAGGAGCAGGGGGTGAGAAAGGTATCCTACTTTGTAACCTCAAACGTACCTTTCAATCTCAATGGTTGACCTAATTTTTAGATTGGGGGACTCATTTCCAAGGGCATGGAATGAGAGCCTTAGTGTTTTGGGGATAGCCTTTGCATTTTGGGGATCTATGGTCTGTCAGTGAGGAATCACTTTCAAAGGGGCATGTGGCAGCATTCTCCTGGGTTAGGAGCCCATGTGTACTCATCACATATCATAATTCCCTCTGTAAGGACATAGGCCATGCCTTGCGGAGGGTCAAATAGAGGGAAGTAGGTGGCTTACATTGCTCCTCCCTCGGTATGCCAGGGACTTCCCAGCCCCCACAGCACACCCGAAACTGTATTTATAGAAGTTCCCAAGTATGCCATATTCCTAAAAGCTCCTGGCTCGCTCCGTGTAAGTAGAAAGGAATTTGTAGAACCCAGATATGGTGTGTCATTTCATGGTGATAATCAATGCGTTCTATAACAGTTTTTGAAAATGCACACCACACAAGCTCACAGTCAAATCACCCATTGTCATCTCAGAATATTTTCTTTTTTTGGACAGGGAGGTCTAGACAAGTTTCTCTACGAAGCTGTCCTGGAACTCACTAGACCAGACTAACCTTGAACTCAGAGATCCACCTTTCTCTGACTCCTGGGTGCTGGGATTAAAAGCACGTGCCATCACACCTGGCTTCAGAACATTTTCTAAAGATAGATTAGAAAACATTTAGAGTGGGTATTTTAGCATGCTCTGCCCCAGTCCTCATGGTAGCCCAACCCATATCTGATAAGATTCAGATTCACTGCTATAATCAAAAGGCCCTGGCTTATCTGACCAGTCTTTCTCTGGGACCTTGACACAAGCTACCCTCTCTTTGACAGGTCTTCTACAGTCTCACTCCAGGTTCCCAGTTCCTGGGACACATCCAAAATGCTCTTCCTCTGCCAAGAGGCCCCTTTCCTGGGCTTGGACATACATTCAGGCTTTGGTGGAAATGTTGGGGTCTCTAAGGTCCTCTGCTGACTACCCTAGCTACTGGATCAGCTTCTGCCTTAATCAACTCAATAAAAAATTTAGCGACTTTATTTATTCAGTTTTTATTATTATAGTTTTCCCACTGAAAAACAAGCTATATAAGAACAGAAGCACAGCTGGTGTGCTTTCCATTGCCCCAAGAACCTAACAAAGTCACCACCTACACTAAGAGACTATCAATAGTAAATGAAGGGATGAATGGCACAAAACCCACACCTAGATATAAGTATTTTCTAATATTTCAGGGTTAACCCATCTCCATATGTGTGCTAGAAAAATAAGCTGAATTGTGGCTTCTCCTGACTAACAGCTTATTTTATGGAGTTTATTCATTAACATTCTCTTATTATGACTTAATAAAAGAAGATATAGTAAAATAACGTAAAGATAAAACTATATTTCAGTTTAATTTTGAGAAGTATCCCACTTCCCCACAGTTGCCCTAATGAGCATCTAATCTTAGTCTTAAACAGATAGGTTTTCAATGCTGAATCCCCATGTTCCTCAGGCTTTAAACAGAGGACTTACAAGATCAGTCTGTCTCTAGAACACATTTGCCCAGGCTTCCTCTATTCCCGGAGCCACGCAAGATCTCACAATGCTCCCCTGTACAGCCTGAATCGTGCTATTTTCTACAGCAGAGAAAGCACTCCCACTGTAATGATTGTTCTGTCTCTTTAAGAGACAAGCCACACCCACTCCCTCCCCCATCCGCTGAGGTAGGCTGATCTTCAGCTTCCGGTCTGAGTTCGCTCTCTTTTCTGTCTTCCTCTTGGAGAGGCAGATTCTGCCTGTCTCCCCACTTCTCTCCTTCCCCACCCTACTAGAACTAACCAAGCCCCCTTTCGTGGGCACTGATGCCCTCATGCCCCACCTCTGACCTCACATGGGAGGAATCTGTCTCTCAGTCCATGATGGTGCCGGGGCAGCAAACTGTTGGGAAGTCACACCGGTCTTATGGGTTCCCAGAGGCTCGGTATCTGCCAGATCTGCCTCCCACCCTCTGATTCAGAGCATAGTAACTCTGAGAAGACAGTATGTGTGCATGAGTGTTTGACCACTGGGCAAGGCTAGGATGTGAGAAGGAGGGCAGAGGACGGAGCCTAGAAGCATGTGTGTGGTTGGGTGAGGGGTTGAGGGTGTCCCAGACTTCTAATGCTCAGAGACCGCATATTCTGCCCTCGAATTGCCCCACTTAGGGACTAGGAATGCATGTGTATAAGACACATCCTTTTAGCACACTGTCTGACTGACTTTATAAGTCAGATCCTTGTGATAAATCCAAGAAACTGTCTGGCTCTTGCCCTCATGTGAGCTTCTTCTGACCCACGGAGAGGCTTTGACCCAGATCTGCCTCAGCCTTTTTACAGCCTGACCATTTCTCGAGGCAGAAAATATCTGCTTTATCTCTCCTCCAGGGCAGCCTAGATTTTGTTGTTGTTTAAGTCATTTTTATTAAGAACTTTTTTAACACAATCTTTTCTCATTTTGCACAGCTATTCCTGTCCCCACTCCCTCCGCTCTTCCCACCCCACGCTTACCCTCCATCCCCCCATCCACTCCTCAGAAAAGGTAAGGCTTCAGGACAGCCTGCTTTAATTGTTGATTATTTGTGGGGAAGGGAGTAGGAGGGGAGTCAAAAGGATCAATCATAGAAATCCATTGCCCTGGAGGACAACAGAGATGTTCAGGATAGCTCTGCAAGAGCCGCTAGTCCTACGAAGATGGTAGCGGACGGTCCTGGGAAGATAGTTTGGGCCAGAAGATCTCATGTTCCCATTTTGCATGGGCCTGCAGCATGTGTCCATTGTTGTCTAGTGTAGGGAATCTCTGGATGCTGGCCTCCTTTCCTTTAGCCCTCAGGGTACTGTTTCCTACATCGTCCCTCCTTCTGAAACCTGACCTCCCTGCCTTCTTAAATGTACGGAGTCTTCTTATCCACCTCTGCTGCCTGCTGAGTCTGACCCTGTGTTCATGTGTGCCTTCTCTTCCTCAGCAGAGAATGAGACTGAGGGAGAGATGAGACCAAAAATTGACACAAGGATGCTTTTTTTTTCCTTCTAGATTATTCAGAGCACCTGCATGAACTGACCTGCTTTTCTCTGTATCACTTCATCTGGCTGCCCCAAACTGGTCTGGTGAATTGCTCATTTCACTTTTGGCCTATAGTGCTGGTCTTTCCTTTTGAATCAGTTTGAATTCAGATGCCATGGAAGGACATTCCCGGCGCTGCTCTTGATGGCAGCAAGAAGAGCAAAGGCATAGCTGGTGTTTTGGTAGTAGGAGAAAAGAGATTTGGTGGAGTGAGAGACTGCTAATTTAAGTAGAAGGAAGATCCTCTGCCCTTTTCCTTCCAGCTAAAAGGAATGAGATGAAGACTTGATTACAGAATGTGGATGAAGTCAGAAGATGATAAAAGAAGTTGGAGGGATGCATATAACCAGGATTTTAAATTGTCAAAGAATAAGCTAATTTTTAAAAGCTTGCCTTTGAACAGTTCGGATCCCTTTGTTGGGGTTCATGTCCTGCACAAGGGGACTGAAGTCTGAAAAGCAGGTTAAGAGCTGTCCAAGGTCAACAGTGAATCTCTGAGGCAGTTGGAACCCAGACACCCTGGCTGTGGTCTAAGGCATCTCTTCCCCAGCAGGCTCCTTGACAGGGTTGAGCAGTGTCACAAGTTTCGCTACATTACTTCAGAGACATCCTTCAAGTCCCATACGCCAATCATTTATCAACAGCATGATAATTTCTGGATTTTTCTGGACCAAGAACTAGTTTGTTTGGCTTTCATCCAGTCAAATTACCCTTAGGGTGTTGATTCTCTGCTGACCCTTGGTCCAGAGGACAGAGAGCTGCATTCCTTTATGGCCCTGGAGCTGTCCAATCAGAAGAAAACCTATACTGGCCTCCCACTCTCAGGAAGCTTTGTTTGTAAAAGGATCCAAACATCTCTTTAAGAGATCTCTTTAAGATTCCTGTGAGGATCTGGTGAGATAATATGTATTCTGAGCACATGCTTGGCTGCTGCCTGTCGAGAGTCATTTATATGTGGGCTGATAATCATGTAGTGTGTTACTTGCCTAAGGAGAGGATCGTAAGAAAATGGGATTTTAAAAGATCATCAGGGTCGATTTTCTCATCCCCCCCCCCCCTGAAAACAATGATGCTTTGGCCAGGCATAGTTTAACATGCCTTTTTCTTTTTTTTTCTATCTTATTTTTTTATTAAAAATTTCTGCCTCATCCCCACCTCCCATTTCCCTTCCCCTCCTGCCACTCCTATCCCCCTGCCCCCACTCCTATCCCCTTCCCCCACTCCTTTCCCCCTCCCTCTCCAGTCCGAAGAGCAATCGGGGTTCCCTGCCCTGTGGGAAGTCCAAGGTCCTCCCCCCTCCATCCAGGTCTAGGAAGGTGAGCATCCAAACAGGCTAGGCTCCCACAAAGCCAGTTCATGCCATAGGATCAAAACCCAGTGCCATTGTCCTTGGCTTCTCATCAGTCCTCATTGCTTGCCATGTTCAGAGAGTCCGGTTTTATCCCGTGCTTATTCAGTCCCAGTCCAGCTGGCCTTGGTGAGCTCCCAATAGATCAGCCCCACTGTCTCAGTGGGTGGGTGCACCCCTCGTGGTCCTGACTTCCTTGCTCAGTTCTCCCTCCTTCCGCTCCTCATTGGGACCTTGGGAACTCAGTCCGGTGCTCCAGTGTGGGTAACATGCCTTTTTCATAATCCCAGCAATTGATAGGTAGAGACAAGAGGACAGGCTCAGGCTATATAGTAAGTTTCATGATAGCCTCATAAATAATGAAAAACCAAACCCAACAACAGCAATAAAAACATCATGAGGTTTTAAAGTGGCATACTGTGCCAGAGCAACCAAGTTACTTATCTTCTCATTTTCTGATCTATCTAATAGGCCTGCCACTGGGTCTCAGTTGGCAATTAGCATATCATAGAAAGTCATGTCATCTTTCTTTCTCCAGTGAAGCTTTGTGTGCCACCAGTGAGGCAATAAAAAAATTAAAATGCATTTGTATTCCTATTGGACAAGGAGGGGCCTTGGGATCTGTGCAGCCAGAGGGGAAATAGTGATTTGGGATTAAGATTTTATACAGAAAAAGAATCCAGATAATGGAATGAGGAGTGTACTCATAGACTTAGTTAGGGAAAAAGGGAATGGGCTGTATCAACGAATGGGAATGAGGGAATGGGGATGATACATCCGATAAGACACACAGGGATTAAGGTTTCCAGATGTGTGTTTGTGGATAGGGCATCAAGTGTGGGAGGGGTACAGTGTAGTAGAGGACAGACAGGGAGTGGCATGGCCTGGAGTATAGAGAAAGGGTGAGGGGCACAGCAGTGGAACGAGAAAGCCAGTCATAGACGTCCAGTCACATAGCCTCCTCAGCCAGAAGAGTCCTCACGTGTCAGACAAATAAACAGAGCTCCTTCCAGATCATCTCTTCTTTCCTGCTAAGTAGGGCATTCCAGGGGGCACTGATCCTGGGGATCCTGCCGCAGCTGTCTCCTGACTGCTCAGTTGCTCTCAGCATTACTTCTCAGAGTGGCTGGAGAAGCCAGTCTGACCCATTACTGATGAGGTGTAGAATTAACACTTGTCTGAAGTAGGGCTGACATCCTCTGGTGAACATGCCCCAGCATGGCCCTTTCCTGACCCATGCGTTTGTTCTCTGGTTTTGTATGTGATTTGTCATGAAGCCATCTGAGGCCCTTGGTTTCCAGATGAGTCGTTCTGATGCAGAGCAACAAATCAGGCCCATCAACCTTCCTCCCCTGCCCACCTACACACTTCTCCAACCAGGTCACCGAGCACAAAGGTTGAGCACAGGCCCTTGGGTCCCATGCACATCAGGGTGCTGAGGACCCTCGCCTGCCTTCCCAGACTGCTGGAGAGATACCATCCTTGTCCTCTAGAAGCCTGGTTTAGGACAGGCCTTGCTTCTGTTCTCCAGGAGTTTCTGGTCTAATGGAGAAATGGGCTTAGTAACAGAGAGCTGTAACTCAATGCCACTCCAGGGGAGTACTCTGAGCCCTGCATGGCTCCACATGAAACAGACACAGGGCTAAGAAAGTGTCCCTGGGGGACATTCACAGGAAATAAATCCTGTAAGACTGTTCTTCCTAAACACTGTCATTCGCAATCCCTTTAATCTCTTTCTTGTTACAGAGGAGGAGCCCAGATTTCACAGCACCTGATCTTCCTCGCCAGCAAACTCACCACTAGCAAGTGGATCAAGTTTGGATCTCTGCTTCCAGATTCTGAGGCAGCGATGTCATTTAGTGTGATGGATTCCTCCCAGAGAGGCACTCAGGGCTGCCATAGAAAAGGCAGAACTGCTGGCCACCCGGCAGGCAAGAATGGAAGTGTTGGAGCAGGTAAAAGGTTGTTTTCCTATCAGTCAGGTTTTACTAGAAAGCCTGTGTAGAGTGAAGAGGGCAGGAGGATAGAGGTCAGGGTTATATGGGTGCAGTGAACCAAGCTTCCTCTCTCAGACGAGTTTTTGCTTGCTCTGCTCCACACTTATGCTTCCCCACCCCCAGCCCAGCACTTCTGCCAGGAACCTCAGGCCAAGTCACCACTGAACCACCTCCTACCACACTGAGAATGCTAGGGGGTGACCTCTTGGCTCACAAAGGATGACACAGAATCAAGAGGGACACTGAAATTAGGGAAAGTCTGGGCTAAGCCCTAAGTCTCTGCTTTCCCTTTGTTTACTTCTGCATATTTATAATCTGCTCTCTCTCCTGGAAATGCCTCTTCCAAATTCTGCCTAATGACTGAATTTTATTAACTGCTGTTGATTAACAGCATTCTTGTGCCCATGTTCTAGGCCCTCATGGTCTAGCTTTAAACCAAACAGGGAAACATCTCTCTTGTATGAAAACTTGAATTTCTTTGTGGCAGATCAACCATAGGTAAAACAAATACAGACCAAACACTTAAGGCATTTTATATGCTGCTAACATCCTATGTGGGAAAATGTAGCAAGAAAAGACAGCTAATGAAGTCTAAAGGTCAGGGTCAGACTTTTGGTGGAATAGTTAGAGCAAGAACTGGAAGAAATGAAAGTCAGCACCAGATTAAATGGAGGAGGATGAAACAGTGAAGCAAACTCATTAGGTGAGAATCTTCTGGAAAATGCAAGAAGGTTGATGTGACCGGTGTGTGTGAGTAAGGCGAGGCTGGGGCATGAGTAGAGGGGATCATGAGAGGAAACCATGCAACAACTTTGGTTTTCCAGGGGCTGAGACCAGAAAAGGAGCAGTGGCACTGGGTTCATTTTCAAAGTGTCTTTCTGGCAAGAATAGAAGCAGTTGGTGCCGTAAGCGGCAATTGTGTAAATGTATCAATATCGCAGAAACAGGGTGGTATTAATAGAAACAAAATTGAGTCAAATTATAGGTGATTTTTGACAACAGAAGGAATAGATCAGATGTAAGTGGGAACGATGATTCAAATATTTTAGCCTTGTATGACCATAGGATAGAACTACCATTATCAGAGAGAAAGAGACTCTCAGTTGTGAGTTCTGGAACAGACCAAGTTTGAGGTTCCCATTAGACATTGAGGCAGCCATTACATGGCACTTAGAAGTATAAACCTTGAGTTCAGAAAGAGGTTTATGATCTGCACAGACATTACACAGCGTCTGAGTGTGTGTGCTATTTGAAGTCATTATCTAAAGTGAAATCACCAAGGGAATGAATATTAACAGAAAAAGGAAGAGGTCTCACAGGTCACTGGTCAGGCAGATGAGAAGGAAGTCAAGGAAATGGGGAGAAACAAACAGCAGGCTCTGCAGGACAATGGATAGCCAGAGAGTCCTGAAAGAAGCTGTACTGCTGCTGAAAGGGGTGAGGCAGAATGTGAAAAATGGCTGGAGATTTCTGTCCGGTGCTCCAATGTGGGTCTCTGTCTCTGTCTCTGTCTCCTTTCATCGCCTGATGAAGGTTAATATTCAGGGGGATGCCTATATGTTTGTCTTTGGATTCACCTTCTTATTTAGCTTCTCTAGGATTGCGGGACAGAAATCTCAAGGTCCAAATCAGGAGCAGAAGGAGGGGGAGCACGAGCAAGGAACTCAGGACCGCAAGGGGTACACCCACACACTGAGACAATGTGGATGTTCTTTCGGGAACTCACCAAGGCCAACTGGCCTGAGTCTGAAAAAGCATGGGATAAAACCAGACTTGCTGAACATAGCAGACAATGAGGACTACTGAGAACTCAAGAACAATGGCAATGGGTTTTTGATCCTACTGCACATGCTGACTTTGGGGGGGCCTGGGCAGTTTGGATGCTCAACTTACTAACCTGGATGGAGGTGGGCGGTCCTTGGACTTCCCACAGGTCAGGGAACCCTGATGGCTCTTCAAGCTGATGAGGGAGGGGGACTTGATTGGGGGAGGGGGAGGGAAATGGGAGGTGGTGGCGGGGAGGAGGCAGAAATCCTCAATAAATAAATAAATTTATAAAAAAAATGGCTGGAGATAGATGTGGAGTTTAAGAAACTCAAATTTATAGAAACAGTGGCCAAGCAGTGATTTCTATGGCTAGTGGGTAGGAGAAACAAGATGCTGGTCAAGTAGTGCAAAATTCCAGTTATGAGTAAGTGCTGAATATCCAAGGTACAGCAAGGGTGGTGATGGAGATGTTAATTTGAATGTGGCAATCATTTCACAATGTACATGTAATAGTAAATGATCACATTGTGTACCACTGAATATACATACTCTTACTAAATATTTTAAAAGATAAGACTATGAATGTCTATTGTGTTAGGGAACGTGGAACCTGTTGGCAATCTTCATAAAGGCAAACTGTGATGGGTAATCAAGACTGTCGACTTGACTGGATCTAGAATAACCTAGGATAAAAACTGCTACACATATCTAGATTTGGCTAATAGACAGAGGAAGATCCACCTTAAATATTGGTGGTATCTTTCCACAGACTTAATGAAAAGGAGAACAGTGAACTGAGTCTTAACTCTCGAGTTAACTCTGCTTCCTGCCTATAGAGACAGTATAACCAGAGGTTGCGTGTTCCTGCAGCTATGACTTCCCCACCACAATGAACTAGAACCTATAACTGTAAGCAAAAAATAAAACCTTCTTTCCTTAACTTTTTCCTGATATTTTGTCACAACAATGAAAAAGTAGTTCATACACAGCCTAAGGTGGATGGGAGGGAAAAGCTGGATTCAAGAGGAATCAAGAGACACTATAGGCAGAATGTGGGCATGTGAGGACAGGCCACAAATCAAAAACATTGTAAGGAGAAATTCTAAATGACTAACTAGCATTTATTGCCTACTTCTAGTCTTTCTAAACTCTGCCCATATTGACCTAGGAAGTCATCACTGGCTGACCAGAATATGCTATAGTAGTCAGACGAATGCCAGCAGGGTTTGTTTGTTTGTTTGGTTTGATAGCAATTGGTAAGTTTATTCTAATATTTATATAGAAATTCAAAGAACTTAGGATAGTCATAACAAATCTGAAAAAATGACACATTTGTTTGCCTTCCATGGTTTTAAAAACTATAACATTGCAGTAAGTAAAACACTAGTATCACAGTAGAGAAATCATACAACTAAGAAACTCTGATAAGCCTGACAAGGTAGGTGTTTGGGTTGAAGATGTTAACGCAGTTTGGTTAAGGACAGTCTTCCACAGATAGCACTGAGCTAGTTGGAGAGTCATTTAGCCTACCTCCCAACAGCCTCACAGATAGCGCTGGGCTGGCTGGAGAGCCACATTAGCCTACAACAGCCTCACAGATAGCGCTGGGCTGGCTGGAGAGCCACATTAGCCTACAACAGCCTCACAGATAGTGCTGGGCTGGCTGGAGAGCCACATTAGCCTACAACAGCCTCACAGGCTGGAGAGCCACATTAGCCTACAACAGCCTCACAGATAGCGCTGGGCTGGCTGGAGAGCTGCATTAGTCTTCCTCCCATCAGCCTCTCTCCACACCCATCACACCACATACAGACTTTACCTTTCAGAAGAAAGCAAAGGAGACAATCCTTGTATTCTGAAATTAGACAAAAAGAAATCCTTATACATGATATAGAAGATTCATAAAAGAAAACAATTGATTGGATTGTACTTTACCGACACTAAGACCTCTGTCTTAATTAAGTTTTTATTTATTCTTCAGAACTTCATACATATATACAATGGTATATGATGATAACCATTTTCCATTTTCCTCCTATTCTGCTCAATGTATCCCCCTCCCAACTTGATGTCCTCTTCCTGCCTGTCTTCCTCTACCTCCTCCTACTCTTCCTCCTTCTTCAAGCTCTATTAGCATCACCATTATAGGCATGGTTACAGGGCCATGCTCTGAAGTGCAGGAAACTTACCACTGGGAACACTCTCAGATCGAGTCTTTCTCCCTCAGCAACTATCAGCTACCAATAGCACCTCATTAAGGGGTGGGTCCTGAAGAGCATCACCCTCACCTATGCCAGAGTTTTAGTTGACTTGATCTGGTTAAGTACTTGAATAGGTAATCATAGTTACTAAGTTCCTGAGGTGATAGTCATGTCAAGACAACATTTCAGTGCAGTCTTCCACTTCCTGCAGCTTTTGCATTCTTTCTGCCTCCTCTTTGGAGATGAACCTTGGCTGGTGCGGGGGAAGGTGGTGGTCAAAAATTTATCCATTAAGGTATGATCGCTAAGTCTCTATTTTCAGCATGTTCACCAATTATGTGCCTTTCTCACTGTTAGTGAGAAAAGGAAAAGAAGCTCTCTTGACCAAGGTTGGGAACAGCCCAGATCTATGAGTAGAGAGATAAATATTTAGGAAGTAATTTGACAGCATGACAACTTATCAAAATAGCAATAGGGGGTTCTGCACTAGGACTTGTGGCCTTCTTTGCCATGCACTTTTGACTAGGATTATAGTAGCAGGCATGAATTTTCCTCCTATGGAGCAGACTTTAAATCCTATCAATTAGTTCACTCAGAACAGATAACACACTACTGCACCATAGGCACCTCTTGCCAGGCAGAGATGTGTTGTAATATGCAGTGTCCAATTCTGGGTAAGATCATTGATTTCCTTCCTCCCTCGGTACCCTTCCTGGTATCTTCTGGTACTATGAAAACTAGGCTGATGGTCACATTTCCTCAGCAGTTTGAGATTGGTCCTCTGTCCTTGTACCTTTTGCACCAGTGTCTTACCGTGTAGCAATTATGCTAAGCAAGGCAAGTAACAATAGCCTGTACTTTTGTGAAGACCTCGGGAGGTATTCTGTGCCTTTCATTTAACTACTTGTGCATTCTGTGACTGACATTGGCCTCTCATCTTTGGTAATTATGTTCAAACTCTTTTCAAAATAAAGAATTCTTGCTATTTGGTAAAAAAATTATTAGGGTGAAAAGGTAAGTTGCAGCCTGGGTAAAATATATCCAAGTTATTTACTGATAAAGGACATTCAAATTCAATGATAAGCCATAAAGTGGATAGAACATTTGAGTATAATTCACCAAAGATGGAGACAAATGAGAAAAAGAAAGGATTTTTTGTCATCTATCATAAAGATCATGAAAATTAAAGCCAACATCCATATTAGATCATGTCAAAAACTTGAAAATCTGAGGGTATGAAGTATTATCAAGATATGTAACAATCAGAATAATTCTATAAGATATAAAGTATCCAAGCACACTGGAAACAGTTGGGTAGTTTTCCCCAAGGTACAACACTATATGCATTTTGGCTTTCAGCTTCCACTACAGAGATGAGCCCTGTGTCCACATACCTATTGTTCAGGTTCATTAACGGTCAACCATTGGAGGAGCGCCAAATGCCCATCAACCGGGTGTACATATGTGCTGACAAATTTTCTAATCAGGACTAATGATTTAGAAATGAACACTTGATACATGCAGTAGCATGCTTGGCTATTGGAGCACTTAGGGGAAGTGGCAGAAACTGGGCATGGAGGAATGCCCATTGCTTTGGCCTGGAGTGGAGGCTGTGTTGGGTGTGAGCTGGGCCAGGAGGGATGTTCTGTGTGTCAGGGAGTGACACTGGAGATCCGGAGTGAGGAATGGGGTTTCCCCAGCTGTGACCGGCCTCTTCATCCCCACAGCTCGGCAGCCTGATCTCCCAGGACAAAGTGTAAGGCTTTCCTCCACTGCTTCTCCACAAGACCAGATCCATGGCCAGCCCTGGACCCCACTGCCTCCTTCCCTGCAAGAGGCCCGTGAATGCCAGCAGTTCTCACACTGGTATGCTAAAGTGGACTAAGTGGACGTGTGGTTTCTAAATTTTTAAATTTTAAATTTCCCCTGCAACAGGGGAAACCTAGAGCACCAAAAATATTTTGTTAGTATAGAAAATAAGTAATATTCTTAAATTTATAGAATTGTTTTTACTCATATTCAACCCATCATGCTTTTTTCCCTTCCACACCCTCCTGTTGCTACCTTTAATTCAAATAGTGCCCCACAGCTTTCTTGCTGTGTATGAGAACTTGTGTTCCTGTGTCTATTTCACCCTCCATCTATCTGTTTTCATTAGTATGCCATCCTTTTGCTCTTTCCACCATAATGAGGCTTACTGTGTATATGTGCATTTTCTATATACACGTCTAGATTTTAACCCAGAACCACCTGACCCGAGCATTGTCAGTCACATGGGAAATTATAAAATGCTTTGAAGGTGCACACAGTTGATAAACTATATGGGGAGGATTTTGCCCCTCATGAGTGCATTGTTCTCAACAAATGCACTTCCTCTTTGAAAGCCTGAGGAATTTCACTTGTGTACATCATATATATATAAAAGTACATATTGTGGTCTGAGCTTCTTCACACAAGATACCTATGGGGGTTGACGAAATACAATTTAAGGGGATTTTATGAAACCTTTTGAAAAATTCAAACTTAAAGGGACAAAAATTCCTTCTGGGAAAGGAGAGACATGAGGGAGCAACGGGAAGGGTTTAAATCGTATGGACCCTGAAAGCAGGGAAGATGCAAGTTGGTGTGTGTGTTACAGATGACTTTTTATCTTACTTGCTCACCTAGATGAATGGGAACGTGTTTGAAAGCAAATTGCTTTAACACAGGTGGCTTTTGGAGTGAAGGAGGGACCCAGCTTCAGAAAAGTGAACCCATTTGAACTATGGACAGAGCCTGGAGATGCACAATAGCTTGTCCTGGAGCGACTGCTCAGCCCACAGCCAGCACGACAGGCCTCACCTGCTGTCTCCAGCACGTTGCTGAGTCCTCTTTGATGCTGCCAAAGTATATGGGGCACTGTGGTCATCTCAAGGGTATTATGGGGGTTTGTTTGGTCTGCAACCAAATGCTCTAAGCTCTAAGAGACCTGGAAGTGAGACACCACCCTTCACCTGAACACGAACCGAAGGGGTCCCCAGGGTGTAACACTTTCCCTTTAAAGGCAAGACAAGCAGGAATTCCAGCTCAGAGGGAGAATATGCTTAGCTAGCTTAAGGCCCTAGGTTCAAAGCCACAGTAGCGAAAAACTAACCTGCCAACCAAAACCCAGGTAGTCTCCCTGTTTTCACCAGAGGGGTTGTGTCTTGGGTTAAATGTTTTCTGTCTCTGTGGCCCTTAGAATGTGCCCAGCTTACTCTGTTAGGCTTCATATGTAAATGAAAGAAAGAGAACAATGTTCTTTTTTATTGCTCTTTTATTTTCGTGCTATCTAAATGTCAGGATCACCAGGCAAAATGTTTCCAGCCTTTTCTACCTTCCATTTCCAGTTGCAAATAGTAGCCTATGGTTGGGTGGAAATGGTAGTCTATGATTGGGTGGTCTTGTTAGTGTGAAAACAGCATCCTTAAAACATAGTCTTAGCCTGAATTGTAGTAATCGCACCCTTTGAGGAAGGGCCTAGTGTCCGGGCAGTCTACTTTGTCTTCCGCTGTTGTGTTGGAGTGCCCTTGTCCTGGCTTTGGCCGGTTGTGGAATCAGAGTCTGACTCAGCCTTATTCTCCGCAGAGCAGCAGTTGGGTTGAGTGCAGCAAGGTGGAGGCTGCGGGCAGCATGTGCACTTTTTCGGGCAGCACGAGCATTTCTGCGGGCAGCATGGGGGTTTGGGCGGGCAGCAAGGGGATTTAGGTGGGCAGCATGGTTTGGGTGGGCAGCATGGGGACTTGGGACAGCATGGTTTGGGTGGGCAGCATGGTTTGGGTGGGCAGCTTGGTTTGGGTGGGCAGCATGGAGGACTTGGCGGGCAGCACGAGTTGTTTTTTGATGGCTCACTCATCTTCTTTGTAGTTGAAGTTCCTAGAAAAAAGAATATTCAAATGACAAGACTGGAGACCTGCTTTCATCAACACCTTGCTTGATCACCAATGCATCTGAATCCTCAGAGTGAAAACTAAGCCCTTGGTAAGTAGGGCTGGACCTCTGAAAAGCCTCATCTAATCCCCAGCCCTGCCTTTATGGGTATCCATGTGTCTGTTCCTCGCTAAGTAGCCATTTTCCAGGTAAAGAATGTAAAGTTACAAATATGCAATACATTTTCTTATAGTCTCTTAGTGAAGAGGAGAGAGACTCTTGGGCTGACTGAGTCATGACATGAGCTTTATCTCATCTAGTGATGAGTACCAGTGTAAAGGGTGAGTCTTTTTTTATACCACCTTAGACGGGAAGACAACTGAAATTCAAACTTCTATCCTAGCAGTTTGCAAATGAATTCAAAATGGGTTCCATCTCAGCAGCCCAGATCTTGTGTATATTCAGATCTAAATTATTTATTCAAATCTAAAAATTTCCAGGATCTTGGGTACATTAGGATTTTCAGAGCCACCAACCATCACTCCCTTTTTCTGAATGTACTGGGTCATTCCATGCACCTTGAAACACAAGCCATCAACTGCCAATGGCTAGTGGCAGTAAGCAAACAGATAAGGCACTGTCCCAGGCGTTGCAGGGCTGCAGTGGAAGGCCTAGCTCTGGAACCACAGGTTCTGCTCACATTTCTGGACTATTGTTTCTTTCCTAAGGGGACAGGGTCAGGGTGAGCAGAAGGAAACTAGACTTTGGAGAGGCCCTCAAACTCAATCATTCAAAACTTCTGCAATGTTATTCTTATTCCTTGGTGAATTGTAAAATCCCAAACAGCTCTGTTTCAGTAAACAGGCAGGCTTCCTACCAAGCAAGTTTCTCAGTGGGATTCTTAAGTCTACTTTCTATATGTGAGCCCTGTACATTTCCTGTGCCTTCTATGGGATATTGATCAAAACCACAGACCTGTCTCCAATACAGGACAGGTGAGGAAGTGACCAAGAGTCACAAGCAGAGACCAGGGCTATCATGTAACTGTGAAGGAGATATCTAAGGAAGCAAGATGGTTTGTACACCCTTGATGTATACTCAGTTCACAAGATCACATATTGATGATGGGTAGATGCCAGGCTTATCAGAGCCCTGTCACCCAGGGGGAGGAAAGTGGGTGTGGGAGTTGGAGCAGGAACTGCGTAGGTGAAGTTTCAGCCACCTTCCCAACATGTGGCTCCCACGGGTATATTTAAAAACACCTCTGACAAAAACTACCTTTCGAAATGCAGCCAGGTGTTGATGTGTGTTTACATACATGCATATCCATGTGTGTGTATGTGTGTGTGTGTGTGTACGTGTACATATGTGTGTATATTCTTTTGTCATGGTGATACAAAGAAGGAAGTTATTTGAGGCTTGCAACAGTGCCTGCCAGCAGGATCAAGTTGAGATTAAATAAATTTTTCATTAGGATTTGCATTTGGGTCCTGGGTGAGGACCTCTAATGTTGCCTGTTCTGCTGAGGCCCTGGTCTCCTGCAGTGGACCATTCCACCTAGGTCTATCCCATCCTTCCCATCCTTAGACGATCTTCTTGTTCTGTTATACCGAAGTGTAGGGGCTCCTGGGGAGAGAAGCTACAAACTGCTCACATCAGAGATTATCTTGGTTAGAAAGCCCTGGAAGAGGACAGAATTCTTGAGTTAGGTGGTTACTAAGGGCACCTGTAAGATGACCTACATTGCCATGAGAACCACTCTTTATGACTTCATAGCAGAGGCAGGGCTTTGGATGTCCTGGGGAATGGGTGTTTTTTAGACTCATTCCTTTTTCTTCTGGGGATTGGACCTAAATCCTGTTTATACTTGACAAACTGGATCCCAGTGAGTCTAGGTGTGGCTGCTGTCTCCACCCTGTGGAGACAGTGACTTTCTGACTGACAGGCTGTTGCCCAGCCCCACCTGGCCTCTCTCAACTTTCTGATCCTCACTCTGCAGCTTTCACTATGGGAGGAAGGCACCTGGCTTAGGCCTAGGAGGATCCACTGTACTCCTGGGTGGAGTCAGTGGGGATGCTCTGGGTTTCCTGGTCCTCAGTAGCAGCAGGGAGGAAGATGTGGAAAGGAGTGCTAACTTCAACTCTCCAGCTCCCACTGCTGAATTTCAGTCCCGCACATCCTCAGTGCTGGAGTTGAACTGTTTCCACTGGGAAGGGGGTGACCTTGGGGACTAGGTCTTTAATTCTGCAACGGTGCCTGCCAGCTATCTTAGGTCCCTGTCGTTGGTAGAAACTCCTATTTCTGTGGCAAGAGGAAGATCCTAGAGCAGCATGTCTAAGGAGTAGTCATTCAGTCCCTCCTCCTCCTAGACCAGTGATGCCACAAAGGGGCTGAGGTGGCAGATCTGCCTGGCAATGCCCAGACTTGCCAGGGATTGAGGTCAGCGGTGAGGAAACAAACAGAAGATGACAGAGACTCTGCCTAACAATAGACACCAGGGCAGCCAGGAAAAGGTAAGGAATGCCTGGGTCTCTATCACCTTGGCTTAGAGCTATTTTACAGGAAGTTACATGCACTTGAGGCCATGGAGCCTTAGGCAGTGAGTTCTGAGGAGGGCATCTGTGGGAAGGCATCTGCTCCTTTTAAGTCCCCAACCTGAGACCAGGCTCAGAGAGGAGGATTTGGCACCATTTTATTTTCTACTGCTTTCTTTCCTGAGGGTGACCTCTACCTTCTCTGCCTTCTTGTCTCTACCTCTGTCTTTTTTAAAATTTACTTATTTATTAAAAATTTCCACCTCCTTCCCTCCTTCTATTTCCCTCCCACTTCCCCCACTCCCTCTCCCCCTCCCTTGCCAAGGCCAGCTGGACTGGGACTGATGGAGCATGTGATCAAACTGGACTCTCTGAATGTGGCTGACAATGAGGGCTGTGGGAGACTAGTCTGTTTGGATGCTCACCTTCCTAGACCTGGATGGAGGGGAGAGGACCTTGGACTTCCCACAGGGCAAGAAACCCTGACTCCTCTCTTTGTCTTTCACGCTCTTTCTTCTAACCTGAAGCAGCGTACTGGAAGGGCAGTTCAGAGCCTTTGTGAACTTGGTAGCTCAGCTTCTTACGATTCACCCATCCAGTCTGTTTCTCATCCCCATACAGGGCCCTGAGCTCTGGTTTTCAGACAAGCTCCACCCCTACCATGATTCCTGTGTTGGGTATGGAGAGCGAGTTCCCGGTATCAGAGGTGGCAGATAGGCTAGGAGCCAGTGTAGTCCACTATGACACAGAGAAGACAATGCTAAGTCCCTGAGCAGTCTTAACACACTAGATACAGATTCTATCCCAAGCCAGCTCTGTTGCCAGCATCTTCTTGCCAACTGGTCCAAGGAGTCTGTTAACCTCTAACTGGGTCTCTAACCGCCTTCATCCCCTCCTGAGGAGTGGTCCTCCTTTTATCCAGGCATAGTTTACATTCTTGAAGCCTTCTACCTCTAAAAACTTGGCTACTACCCACTGCCTCCCCCTCAGAACAAGCTTCTTCCCTGCTCTATGCCTCTTCCTAAGGCAACCGCTCACAGGTTGCCTGGAAGTCTGCCGAGTGTCTTAAACCATGGCTCTGGTCCAGAGCCACTTTCTCAAGTCTTTCTGCTCTTGCAAGTTTGTTAGGACTCTGGTAGGGCTACCCTCTCGGGCCTCTTCCCACCAGCCCCTCTCACTTCCAGGCACTGTTTTCTCAAGTTCCATAGGCTGGCTCAAAGCGAATGGCTGCTGGAGTCTGCCCACTTCTTTTTAGCATTTTTCTATGGCTTCCCAGTCTAAAGAATCTTTCTCTAGTCCCTTTTCCAATGTCTCACTAAATACTATTCAAACTTGAGGTTCTTTGAAGAGCCCCTCACTTTAATGAACTTCGTTGACCCATCAGCTCAGTCTGTTTCCTTAGCGCTTCCTGCAGCAAATGTTAACCTCTCAGCATTTGATAACAGTACTCGGAGCTGACCGTTCTGTGTGGTTCATTAGCACAGATATCCTCATCTTTCTCGCTACTGTTCTAATATCTAAAATTCTGCATGACAGTATGTGGGCCTCATTAATTAAATGATGAGTGAAGGAACAAGCCGGAAAGAACACCCACAGGGCAGGCTTGTGTGTGTTACCTGATTTGGTCACACTTCTTCCTCAGGCTCTTCTCAGTTCACTATTTCCATACTTGACTTCCGCTGTTAACTGTTGTTTCCTGGATGCGTGCAGCAGGTGGACAGATGCTGGATCTTCCTCAGCAGCCCAGTGAGTCCATGACTGTCAGAAGCCAAAGCCTTCTGAACCAAGTTCCCCTCTTGCCTCCCTTCAAATCTGTAAGCTCCTCTATGACATCATAATTCTCTCCCCAAGATTCTATGACTCGTGGGCAGACTCACCTTAGCCCACTGCTGGTTAAAGTTATCTACCTCTGCTTGGCTGCTTTAGTCAAAGGCAGGAAGTTCTTTAGCTGGTTCACAGCATCCTATCACCCAAAACAAAAGTTAAAAGCACAAATTAGGTTGTCTAGTCTGACACACTGTATTTTAAAAAGCAAGGTAGGATACAGCATAGGAGGTTGAAGGTCAGAAGTCCTTTTCAGAAAGAGCAATGTTTGCTGAGACTTGGTACACAGTCATAGGAAAGAACACATGGGAATGCACAAAAAAAAGAGGCCTTTCTGATCTGGTGAATGTAAAACCATGTGGAGTAGGAAATGGAAGGGGACCATTTAGCATCAAAGCTGGATGTGGCAGGGTCAGAGCGAAGGGGAGAGAGGAGAGACAGATAACTAGTAAAGAAGACAGGTTGTGCTGATTTGAATGTGTAAGAGAGGACTCAGGTTGTCTCCTGAGGACAATGGGGGTCTCTGGGGGACTTCACACTGGGGGCACGGGACTTCTCGTACTCACTTAGAATTAAACTCAGTCCTTTGAGTAGCAGATTTTGAAGCCAGTTTCATTGCCTAATGTGGGAGACAAGTAAGCTACATCCACTGTCCCTTGCACTACCCCAGTCTCTTTGAAGATAGTGGCAGGTGTCCAGAAGTAGGCCTGTCCTTTACATATGCAAGGCTCCGAGCCACAGCACAGACAGAGCTTCATATCACGTGGTAGGCCCTCAGGATGCGTCAATCCGCATTCTATCACGAAGGTTGGCTCTCACCGTCTGTATCGTTCTCCTGATGGGTTTATCCCAAGCATCTTCTTTTACTCTTGGCTCAGATGTCTCTCCAGAATACCAAACTTTTATATCTGATTGCTTACTTCTTAGTCTCATATAGATATTTAATACCTCTTATTTAATTAGCACAAATCTAAATCATGTTTCCCCAAACTAGCTTCACAGAATCAACACTATTAAATTCACTGTTCTCTACCAATTTGATGGGTTAAAATCACCATCTCAAGTAGTTTGAGTTCCCACTAGTAAACAAGCTCTGTTCTGTTTTTATTTGATTTTTAATTTTCTTTTTTTTTTTTTTTTTTTTTTTTTTTTTTT
>NW_004949114.1:5268638-5290217 GCF_000317375.1 Microtus ochrogaster
GCTCTGTAGACCAGGCTGGTCTCGAACTCACAGAGATCCGCCTGCCTCTGCCTCCCGAGTGCTGGGATTAAAGGCGTGCGCCAAGATTATTTATTTGAGTTTTTCATCCATAATGTTCTGACCCCAGTTTCCCCTCTCTCAGCCCCACTCTACCTCCCCACCCACCCAAATCCACATCTTTTCTTTCTTTCTCCCATTAGAAAAAAAACAGGTATCTAAAAATGAAATAGAATAAAACAAAAAACAGAATAGGTTAAAACAAGCAGAAGAAAAAGAGCCAAAGAAGCATACAGGTTGTATGGAAACGTGCTACAGTAGAAGCTTCTTAAAATGCATACATATATGAAAGAAAGCTGTTTAATTCCCCTGTTCCACTCCCTCTCACCCTCATTCACCCATTACTATATACTCTATTTCCCGGTCCTTGGGATGTCTTTCCCCCCTCCGTGCCCGAATCTCTTATTCTCTTTCTAACCTTTGTGGTTATATGAATTGTAGCCTGCCTATCAAAGACTTGACAGTTAATATCCACATATAAATAAGTAATATAACATTTGTCAGGGCCAGAGAGATGGCTCAGAGGTTAAGAGCACTGACTCTTCTTCCAGAGGAACTGGGTTCAATTCCCAGCACCCACATGGTGGCTCACAATGCTTGCAATTCTACCTCCACGGGTTCTGATACCCTCACACACATACTGGCAAAATACCAATGCACATAAAATAAATATTTGTCTTTTGGGACTGTGTTACCTCACTAGAGATAATTTTTCTAGATCCACCCATTTAGCTGTAAATTTATGGTTTTGTTTAGCAACTCCATGTGTAAATGTACCATATTTGAAGGAACTCTGGACAGCTCAAATGTGGTGAGCATGACGCTGGCTGGCTTTGCCCTTCTCCCCATTCCCTTTGCCTTCTAAAAGCCATTAGATTATATTTCTAAAGTTAGGTGTTGGGAAGCTCCACCCAGCTCTGCTCCTTCCATTCCAGACTCCACCCTTGAGAAAGCCTGCCATTGGTGGGTCCACCCCTGGAGGGCATTTAAAGCCCCTCCTCTTGGTTGTCCCACGTGATGGTGTGGTTTCTCTTCTTCCCCTGGGACCACCCAAAAATGCTTCGCTCAGATTAAACCTGGGCTTAGTAATTTGGCCTGATGGGATTTATTGTATTGCTGAAAGACTTAGTAATGGGGTACAGAAACCTTTCACTAGCCACCAAAGTCTATTTCCTTATTTGACCACTTCCTCCTCCTGACGCTGACTATCAAGGTTCAGCTATCAAATGCCCTCTTTTGCTCATCAATAATTAACATGTCTTTTGCTCATCTAATTCACATGCTCATCTAATTAAAATTAAACACTTCACCTTAACACAGAGTTTCTCCTTTTATCATTATAAACTGCCATTTTCCTATGGACCACAGCCATCTTCACTCTATTCACAGGCAGGCCTCTGTCCTTCCCCCTGAACAATCACCTCTCCTGCCTCCCCTTGTTCCCTTCCTCCTCTTCCTCACCCTCTACTCCTGTCTTCATCTCTAATTCTCTATCCTCTGTCCTCTGGGGCAAATAAATCCTCTTTGTGCCGAAAACTTGGTCTTGGGGGTCCTGAGCTGTTATTTTTCCTTTCAACACTTTCTTTCCTTTTACCCATTCATCCATTGTTAGACACCTAGACCCTTGCCAATTTCTCACTATTGTTGTTGTGAATTGTAAATAGAGCAGCAAAGAACACATGTGAGCAAGCGTCTTTGAAGTAGGATGTAACTCCTTTAGGTATATGCCCCAAGAGTAGTATGGTTGAATTTTGAGATGCATCTATTTTCAGCTTCCCAAGGAACCAGCCCACTGATTTCCATAGTAGTTATACAAGTTTTTACTCTGACCAGCAATAGATGAATGTTTACTTACCCCACATTCTCACTAGCATGACCTGCCTTGTTTCATTGATCATGGCAATTCTTTTGGATGTAAGATGAAATCTCAAAGTAGGTTTTGACTGCATTTCTCTGATGACTAAGGATGCTGAATATTTTACTAAATGTTTCTCAGTCATATGTATTTCATCTTTTCAGAATGTATTGTTTAGATCTGTATCCCATTTTTAATTGGGTTATTAATTTTCTTAATGTCCACTTTTTAGTTCATATGTATATATATATATATATATATATATATATATATATATATATGTATCTCACACAGGCCTCTATATGAGAGAGAAGTTGTTGAAATTTTTCCCACTTTGTACTGTAGCCTGCTGCTTTGTCAGAGTGATGGTGTCTTTTGTCTTACAAAGGCTTTCCAGTTTCATGAGGCCCATTTATTGCTGTTCTAAGTGTCTTTGCTCTCAGTGTCCTGTTCAGAAAGTCATTTTTTGTGTCTGTGAATTTGAGACTTTCCCCCATTTACTCTTCTATCAGATTCAGTGTGTCTGACCTTATGTTAAGGTCCTTGATCCATTTTGAGTTGAGTTTTGTGAAGGGTAATACATATGAATCTATTTGCATTCTTCTATGGAGGACATCCAGTTTGACTAGCACCATTTTTTTAAGATGCTGTTTTTTATCTTGTATGTATTTTTGGCTTCTTTGAAAAAACAAAACAAAACAAAGAACAAAACAAACCATGTGTCTCATGTGTGTGGACTTACATCTGCATTTTCAACTCATTGCCATTAATTTATATCTGTTTTTTACCTTTAATATTTTAATTTCTCTAAATTTTAACATGAAAACTTTTTTCAGATTTCTTACGTTGCTCTAGTGTTTTATAAATAGCTTTTCTTTGATTTTTTTAAGAAGGAAAACAAACTTTTTTTTTCATTTTACATACCAATCCCAGTTCTCACACTCCCCTCTTCCCATTTCCTCCACTCCCCCATACCATCCCCCATTTACTACTCAGAGAGGGTAAAACACATTGCTTTGGGGAAGGTCCAAGGCCCTCCCTAATATATCTAGGCTGAGCAAGGTATCCATCCAAAGAAAATAGGTTCCCAAAAAGCCAGTAGAGCAGTAGGGATAAATTCTGGTGTCAATTCCAGTAGCCCCTCAGTCTGCCCCAGCCAAGCTACTGTCAGCCACATTGAGAGGGACAAGTTTGGTCCTATGCTGGTTCCTTCCCTGTCTGGCTGGAGTTGGTGAGGTCTCATTAGCTCAGGTAAACTGTCTCAGTGGGTGTCCCCAGCATGGTCTTGACCTCTTTGCTCACATTCTCACTCCACCCACTCATCAGCTGGACTTTGGGAGCTCAGCCCAGTGCTCCAATATGGGTCTCTGCCTCTGTTTGCATCAGTTGCAAGAATATGGTGACATTTACAATATTTATCAATCTGACTACAGGGCAAGGCCAGTTTGGGCACACTCTTCTATATTGCTTAGGGTCTTAGCTGGGATCATCCTTGTAGATTCCTGGGAATTTCTCTAGTGTCAGGTTTCTTGCTAGCCCCATAATGACTCCCTCAATCAAAATATCTCTTTCCTTGCTCTCATCTTTATCCTTTTTCCATCTCGACTATTCCATTCCCTCAAGTTCTCCTACCCCTGCGCCTTCTCTCATTTTTTGCCCTTCTGCCCTCCCTTCTCCCACAACCCTCAAGCTCCCAATTTTGTCAAGAGATCTTTTCTATTTCCTCTTTTCAGGTGGATCTATATATGTTTTTCTTAGGGTTCACCTTGTTACTTAGCTTCTCTAGGGTCATGAACTATAGGCTTGTTATTCTTTGCTTTACACAAGTATCTACTTATAGATCTATATTTATCCCCATGCAAAAAATTCAAGTTCAAATGTATTAAAGACCTCAATATAAATATGACCACACTGAACCTGATAGAAGAGAAAGTGAGAAGCAGCTTTCAATGTATGGGCACAGGAGACTACTTCTTAAATATAACACCAGTAGCTCAGACACTGAGAGCAACAATAGGTAAAAGGAACCTCCTAAAACTGAGTAGCTTCTGTAAAGCTAAGAACACAGTCAGTAAGACAAAAAGGCAACCTGCTGAATGAGAAAAGATCTTCACCACATCAGATAGGGGACTGATTTCCAAAATATATAAAGATCTCAAGAAATCAGACATCCCGAATTTCCTGAGAAACCGCCACACTGCTTTCCAGAGTGGTCGCACAAGTTTGCATTCCCACCAGCAATGGATGAGTGTACCCCTTTCTCCACAACCTCTCCAGCAAAGGCTTCATTGGTGTTTTTGATTTTAGCCATTCTGACAGATGTAAGATGGTATCTTAAAGTTGTCTTGATTTGCATTTCCCTGATCGCTAAGGAAGTTGAGCATGACCTTAAGTGTCTTTTGGCCATTTGAAGTTCTTTTGTTGAGACAATGGGGATATTCTATTGGGAACTCACCAAGGCCAGCTGGCCTGGGTCTGAAAAAGCATGGGATAAAACCGGACTTGCTGAACATAGCAGACAATGAGGACTACTGAGAACTCAAGAACAATGGCAATGGGTTTTTGATCCTACTGCACATACTGGCTTTGGGGGAGCCTAGGCAGTTTGGATGCTCACCTTACTAAACCTGGATGGAGATGGGCGGTCCTTGGACTTCCCACAGGTCAGGGAACCCTGATTGCTCTTTGAGCTGATGAGGGAGGGGGACTTGACTGGGGGAGGGGGAGGGAAATGGGAGGCTGTGGCGGGGAGGAGGCAGAAATCCTTAATAAATAAATAAATTTAAAAAAAAGAAATCAGACATCAAAATTCCCAATTAAAAATGGGATACAAATCTAAACAGAGAATTCTCAACGGAAGAATCTCAGATGGCTAAAAGACACTTAAGGAAATGTTCACCATCTTTAGGCATCAGGGAAATGCAAACCAAAATGACTTTGAGATACCATCTTACTCCAGTCAGAATGGCTAAGATCAAAAACACCAATGACAGCCTATGCTGAAGAGGATGCAGAGTAAGGGGAACACTCCTCCACTGTTGGTGGGAATTCAAACTTGTACAACCACTCTGTAAATCAGTATGGTGGTTTCTCAGAAAATTGGGAATCAACCTACCTCAGGACCCAACAATACCCAAAGGATGCTCAATTATACTACAAGGACATCTGTTCAACTATGTTCATAGTAGCATTATTTGTAATAGCCAGAACCTGGAAACAACTTAGATACTTCTCAACCAAAAAATGAATAAAGAAAATGTGGTACATTTACACAATGAAGTACTACTCAGGGGAAAAAAAAAATGACATCTTGAAATTTGCATGAAAATGGATGGAAAAGAAAAAAACATTCTGACTGAGGTAATCCAGACCCAGAAAGATTATTTATGTCTGTTTTTAATGCCAAAATTATGCTGTTGTTATTGCTATAGCTCTATAGTACAACAAGAGGTTGGAGATGGGAATACTTCCAGCAGCTTTTTCCCCATTCGGTAACTTTTTAGCTATATTTTGTTTTTATTTGTTTGTTTTAGTTTATGTTTCCATATGAAACTGTGGGTTATCCTTTCAATTTCTTTGAAGAATTGTGTTGAAATTGTGGTCAAGATTATATTGAATCTGTATATTGTTTTCGGTAGGACAACCATTTTCACTGTGTTATTCCTAGTGGTCCACAAACAAGGGATATCTTTCCACCTTATGATGTCTTCTTCATTGTCTTTCTTCAGCGTCTTAAAGTTTTCATCATGTAATTCATTCACTTGCTTGGTTAGATTTATCCCAAGGTATTTTTTAGGCCCTTGAGAAAGGTGTCATTTCCTGATTTCCTTCTCTGTGTATAAGGTTAGTTGAGTTTTGTACATTAAGTGTACTCTACACTTTGGTGAACATGTTTATTGCTGTAGAAGTTTCCTGGTAGAGTTTTAGGGTCTTTGATGCGTAAAATCATGTGGTCTGCCGAGAAAAATACTTTTTTTTCTGTGTGCGCGTGCCCGTGTGTGTGTGTGTGTGTGTGTGTGTGTGTTTGTGCATGCGTATGTGTATCCTTGAACTCCCTGAGGTGTCTAATTGTTCTAGCTAAGAAAGTATTATATTGAATAAGTATGGAGAGAATGAACAACCTTGTTTCATTCCAGATTTTAGAGGAAATATTTTTAGTTTGTCTGCAAACAGGTTGATATTGACTGTGGGCTTGCTGTAAATAGCATTTATTATTTGAGGTATGGCCCTTGTATTCCTAACCTCTTCAGGTTTTTTTGTTTTTTGTTTGTTTGAATTTTGGGTATTTTGTTTCTTTGTTATTTTGGCATAGGGTTTTTCTGTGTAGCCTTGGCTGTTCTGGAACTCACGCTGCAGACCAGGCTAGTCATGAATTGAGAGATCAACCTCCCTCTACCTTCTGAGTGCTGGGATTAAAACTGTGTGCCACCATTGCCAAACTGTCTTTTTAGGATTTTTATCATGAAGAGATGTTAGGTTTCGTTAAAGACCTTTTACACATCTAATGAAATTATCATGTGGTTTTATCTTTCAGTTGGTTTATATGGTGCATTATATTAATTCATCTAAGTATATCGAATCATCCGCACATCACTGGGATGAAGCCTATTTGATCATGGCTGGCAATCTTTTTGATGTGTTCTTGTATCTAGCTTGTAAATATTTATTGAGAATTTTGCATCTACTTTCAAAAGGAAAAGTAATTTTCTTTCTTTTTTGGATGTTTATGTGATTTAAGTATCAGGATAACTGTAGCCTTGTAAAAAGAATTGGTCAATGTTTCCTCTGTTTCTACTATGTGGAATAATTTGAGAAGTATTGATGTTAATTGGATTGGAAGTCTATTCTGTTAGATATTAAAATGGCTACACTAGCTTGCTTTTTGGATCTATTTGCGTGGAGTATTTTTTTCATTCTTTTTAGTGTTGGCCTTACACATATATACCTATGATGATAAGGTATGTTTCTTGGATTCAGCAGAATGATGGATCCTGTTTCAAATACAGTCTGTTAGTCTGTGTCTCTTTACTGGGGAAAATAAAACAAGTGATGTTGATAGATATCAATGAACAATGTTTGCTGATTCCTTTTATTTTTTTTCTATGGTATGGGTTTCGTCCCCTGTTTGAATTTCCTGGTTTGAGATTATTTATTCCTTGTGTTTCCTTGGGTATTCTTAACCATTTCAGGTTGAAGTTTTTCTTCTACTACTCTCTGTAGAGCTGGCTTTGTAGTTAGATACTGCTGACATTTTGTTGCATCATGGTATGTTTTTCTTTCTCCACCTATTGTGGTTGAAAGTTTTTCTGGGTGTAGCAGTCTGGACTAATAATTGTTTTCTTTCTTAGATTTGTGAACATCCATCCAGGCCCTTCTGGCTTTTTTGACTTTCCATTGAGAATCCAGGTGTTATTTTAGTGGTTTGCGTTTTTATATTACTTGGTTTTTTTCTCTTGCAGTTTTTAATATTATTTCACGTAGTAGTTTATTATGTGTCATGGAGAATTTCTTTTCTATTACACTCTAGTGTTTTGTGTGGTTCTTGAACACTGGTAGGCACCTTCTATTTTGGCTGGTAAAATTTTCTTCTATGGTTTTATGGAAAATAATTTTTGTACCTTGTGCCTCTGTTAGTATTATTTGCAGATCTTTCTCTTTTTATAGTATCCAGAATTTCCTGGATCTTTTGTACCTGGATTTTTAAAGATTTGACATTTTCTTTGACTGAGATATTCATTTTTCATTGTATCTTTAATGGATAACACTGTCTCTCCCATCTCTTGTCCTCTGTTGGTCAGGCTTACTGCTGAGGTTTCTGTTTGACTTCCTAAATTCTTCATTTCCAGTTTATCTCAGTTTGAGTTTCCTTTAGTGATTCTGTTTCTACTTTCCCGTCTTGAAGTATTAGCATCTATTAATTCCACAGCTTGTGTTTTCACAGAATTCATAAATGAATTTATTTATGTCCTCTTTGAGGTCCTTCAGCATGCTCACAAGTGTTTTGAAGTTCTTGTGTACTCCAGCTGTGCTGCATCTCTCAGGGCCCACTGGAGTAGGGTTGCTGGGTTCTGGTGCAGAGTCACTGTCATGGGCGTTATGATTATGTCTTTATGCTTGTCCCTAGGTGTCTGGGATTAGGATGATTGTGATTGTAGGTGTTGATATATGGGTGTGTTTTTGTTGGGTGGGTTTTGCATTCTTGAGTTTCTGTTGCCCTCTCTTGATCTTCAGAACATGCAGTGGCTGTGGGTTGCCTGTTAGGGAGTGTTTCTGAATCCCTGTAGGTGTGACCATGGGGTGTTCTATGTAGAATGTGTTTCTTGAGTATTAGAGGCCTACATGAATGAATAGTGAATGGCTAGAAATTGTTGAAATAAGAGCGGTGGCGCTGCGTCCCCAGCACCCGGCCGCCTGCACGGCTAGCTTTATACCCGAAATAATTACACGGAAACTGTATTCTTTTAAACACTGCCTGACCCATTAGTTCCAGCCTCTTATTGGCTAGCTCTTACATATTGATCTAACCCATTTCTATTATTCTATGTAGCCCACGAGCCGGCTTACCAGGAATGATCTTAACCTGCATCTGCCTGGAGTTGGAGAACCATGGCGACTCACTGACTCAGCTTCTTTCTCCCAGCCCTCTGTTCTGTTTACTCCACCCACCTAAGGGTTGGCCTATCAAGGGGCCTAGGCAGTTTCTTTATTCCTTAACCAATGAAATCAACAGATTGATATATGACACTCCCACATCAAGAAATGACCAGAAATGGGGGGAGGATGTTGAAAGGGTCCACAGGGTTGAGGAAAGCTGTTTCTGCTGTGAGGTATTGCCGAGTTCCCAGGTGGTAGAATCAGAGAGAAGAGACAGGTTCCAGCAAGGGGTCTGCTACAGGGCTGGGAATGAGACTGAAAATTTGCAGTGGAGAACAGGAAGGAGTGTGAAGTTTACCTGCTTGGTCCCCAGGCCAGAGTGGCCTGTGTTCCCAGGTAGAGAGTGTCTCTGGGTATTGACAGCAGACACAAAGCAGTGGGGTGAGGGAGGAAGGCTGGGTCCACCATAAGGTTCTCTTTGTTATGTTTTTTATCTTTAAAGAAGCTACATTATTTCCTTTGGGAAAAATATTTTATTAGACATTTTACCTAATTTTAAATATTACTATGATTTTTGGTGTTCATAGATAAAATGTCTTCTGCTATGTGCTGTAAACTTTTATTCTGCTAGTTTTCAGTTAGATTGAACATGCTAATTTTCATTAAAACACATTTAAAAGTTATATTTTAATATTTGTGTCATAATCATAAATGGATCCCTATTTTGAAACTAGAAAATTATTCTAAGAATTTCTTAAGGAATAATATTTTTGATATTTTAATCTTCCATAAACTTCCCTTAGTTCAGGAGAGTTCTTTCTCTTTCTTTTTAGCAGGATGTTTCTAAACTCACTGTTGTTATCTACTGTGACAACATTATTGATGGAATAACAGAGCTTTTCTTCACAGATTTAAGGGTGTGGTGTGTGTGTGTGTGTGTGTGTGTGTGTGTGTGTGTGTGTGTGTGTGTTATGGTCTGTGTAGAGCTAGGTCCAGATCCTAAACTTCCTAATGTGTTATACTGCATGTCTGTATGTTCATGGTCCAGTAACCCACTGTTGAACTACAATAACTTTATAGTATATTGACATGTCTGGTAGAGTTCACTCCTACTCATGGTTCTTATATTTAAGAATTTTCCCTAACATTTTAAATTTCAGTTATGTGTTTCTTGTGGTTTTATTGAATTCTAATAAATGAACATTGAGAATACAGCTCAATGAACTAAACATATCTGTGTGGCTGCCACCTCAGCCAAAATAGAATATGACTTCTGATGGCTTCTGATGAACCCAGGACATATCAGCAAGGGTGGAACCTCTCAGGTAGCTAAGAGTGTCTTAGGGAACCTCTGTGAAGAGGAGATTTGGCTCCTTGTCAGACCCAGAGGCTCTTTCCTATCTTTCAATCTGTTTCCCCCCCACCCACCCAAAGAGATGGATTTTATCCATCTGGAAAGTCCAGAAGCACTGGTGGCCTCATGTCTGTCATGGACCCTTCCCATAGGCCTTTCATTTGGGGAATGTGTGGTTTCCTGGGTAAGACACTTCAGCTGAGAATTTAAACTCGGTTTGTATCTTGGCCAAGGTGCCTGGCTATTCTGCGTGTTGCTGCTTTATAGATATTGTAAAAAAGACTGGCTTGGGTAGGCAACTGTGTTTTTATCAATCAAAGGAAAGACAAATGTGCTTGCTATGCAGAATACCTTTTTTGCAAGTGCCCTGGTGGTCCTTCCTTTTTCCTTGGGTGCAGCTATTAGTTTGTCCTGGAGTCAGACAAGTCCTTACTTCTCGGTTGTTATCGCCAGCATCAGAGCAGGTTTAAGGCCATGTCTAGCTCTCCATAGTGTCAGCAGTCTGTGTACATTGTCTAAATTGGCCTCAGCCTGGGCTCTGTGAGAAGCCCATTACAGCATGGCAGATCCCCAGTCTCTCCAGGGGAATTAGAACACTACCAGAGCTTCGGGCTCTGACTCAAATCCTCAGCCTCCCTCTGCTGGTTTTAGTATGTATCCTCTCCATCATAATGCCATGCCTCCCAGACATTCCCCAGTTCAACTCTGGCTTTCGCTCTGTTAGAGTCTATAGGAACATTAGTTCCCAGGGGCAGCCACAGCTCTTCTATTTTTCCTTGGGTGAAAGCCTCACCCGTAGCAACAAGTCAGGAACCCTTCAGGGTAATGATTCTAAGAACGAATTTTTGAGTGATTACTGACTAGTCACTGATGCTGCAGAGCTTAAGGCTTAACTGTGCTGCCTCCTGGTGGAAAATGTGATTCTTGCAAGTCCTGAAGGGTAAGTAACAGTCCCCCTTTTATATCTGACAAATGAATTTCAAAAGTCTCTGTGTCATTGCATTTGTAAGTACATATTATAGTGTGTTTTCAATGAATATTATCTCAGTGCCAGACACATTTGTACATTTATACTCTATGATAAATAGCAGAATTCTGATAAATGTTTCTTCTTTTAAGAGTGATGTTAAGCATTCTGTTCTGCAAGAACACTGTACAAAAATAGGAAGCAGGCAGCTAGAAGTGAGCAGACCATCTGATGGCCAATCTCCAAGCCACAAAGTCAATATGAGATTGGTGTGTTTTCTTTCATCCCCAAAGTGAGGGTGACCTTTATACAGTACTTATACCTGCACAGGTCCTAAATGTACCCTGCTGGCCACTTTTATGGAGGAAGTGTCCATCTGGAGCTGTGGCACCTCCACAAGCCTCCTTTTTCTGAAGGCCTGTGTCTCCACTGTTACCTGGCCTTTATGCTCAGACATCACTGATGGGATGTCTTCTCCCTGCCATGCTCTTGGGAGGCTCACTTCTTGCTTACCTAAAACTCTAGCTCCTCCTGGGGCCTTGCTAAACCAAGGGTGTCTGTGCTTGGTGCTGAATGAGACACATCTTCTGGGGATGCATGAGCCCTCCCACGCCGATCTTTTGGCTATTCTCTCTTGGCCTTTTTCTCATAGCTTACAGTTATTCTTGTTTTTCCTGTTCTTAGCAAATTCATTCATTAAAATTCCTGTGAAACTGCACACATGATTTCTACATCTCAGTTGAACCCACCGCATAGACACGTATAACCATAACTCTTAAAACTCCAGTGCAAGAGTTTGGCAGGTCCTATATTTAAATTCAAGTTATCTCATTAACTTAGAACTTTTAGTAAAATTTAAATTTATTGAAAATACTTTATATCATGCAACATTTTACAATTTAGAAGCAATCTTTTATTGCATTATCTCATTTGATCTACAAGATAAATCAATGCAGTATACATTTTTGTTGTGGATGTTGTTTCTATTCTCAAAAGTCAAAGTAAGATGCTGGATGCCACCCTGTTTGGAAATGGGAGAACATCCTCCTGCCCATCATGTGATGTCACTACTGCCCCCTTGTGGTTATTATGCTTAATGTTTTCTAAACAGCATTGCTGGCCCCTAGGGCCTACTGAAGGTCTAGCTCCTTACAGCCACTTTCATCCCCCAAATAAACTCTGCATAAGACTGAAGGTCGACCAAAATGACCCAGAGGAAATATTTCTAGTTTTTCCATCTTTCAATTCTTTTGTTTTCTATCATACTGTACTTAAAATTATTAGAGTAAAACCTGTGTAGAATTATTAAGAACTAAAGATTCTTTATGAGAGGAATTAGATTTTATTTTCTGGAAAAATGGTTTCTGAAATTTTTTATGCATATCATTTTAAGTTTTAATTCTTAATATAAGAATACTTTTGTAAGAAAATGCAAACAAAGTATTTTGACATTAAAGTTGAAAAAGAATTTTCTCTGCGACACATCAGAGGTGAATAAATTTGTTTAGGAACAATGGAATACTTAAACTGTTGAATATATCGCAAGCTTATGGCAATATTAAAAATAAAAGAAATGACATTAAAGAAGGTTCCCTATCCATTAGATAATATACATCAAGCTGACTATTATCCAGAAATTTTGTTTGTAAATTCCTGCCCAAGTTAAAAGTCACGTGCTCTGGGATCAGATAATCTGTTAGTCTCTTCCTAGTTTTCTGATTAGGTATCTTATTTTCTCAACTGTCTATTATATGCTAATGAAAACATGACATGTACAATTTACTGGCCACAATGACACTTACATTCTCTACAAGATTTGTGGCTAAAAGTATCACTTATATGGAAATTGTTGACGTGCGTAGAATCTCTCGTATATCTCTCACCAACCTTATGAACCCCAGTCTGCCTCAGGATTGAGGCTCAGAAACCAACCCAGAGGTAGGTGGGACACCTCTGTGGATCACTGTTGGGTTGGAAGGGACAGTGCTTTGAGAACATTTTCCTAAACCCATGACATCTGTCCCCTTGAATAGAAAAGGGAAAGAGACTAAAATGTGTGGGCAGCCACAACATGGCCTCACGGGTGTCTCTCTGTCTGGCTTTGCACAGTTGCTCACTGATTCTGGTTCCTGTGTGGAGATATGCAGTGGGGCTCAGTTACTGAGAACTATGGATGCCCCTGTGCCACCTTCTTGGGCATCACACTCTCCCACCGAGAGTCTGGGCAGCAGAATGTCCCGCGGGCAGGAGGACTGCTCAGCGACGCTGGGACCTGAAGCAGAGGTGCTGTAGCATTAGGAGTATCGGACTGTTTCTGTTCTGGAAATATCCTTCAGCATATTCCCTCAAGATCCTGCACACAACCCTCCTGACAGCTCAGTCTCTGGATCTATCTGCAAAGAAATTTCCTGCTTCGTTGTGGAGTCTTGTTAAGGAACCAATGCAGATCAATACAGGTTACACTAGTAAAATCAATAAACACCAGGAAGCTAAAGGTACCATCGTAGACAAGCTTTATTTCTGCATACTGACAAAGCAAAGTGCTGGAAAACGGTTGTCTTTCACCGTTAGTTCTTCTCGGCCTAGGAGCAGAGCCGGTGCCAGGAGGCCCAGAGGATCCCATTACCCATGCAACTACTCCAGGAGGGGAGGGAGGAAGGCCGAGTGACAAGGAGCATCAGTTCAAGGCTGGTCAACTGCAGTTTCCAGAGCTGTGACAACAGCCAGAACATCCTGGGGACTCTTTCTCAGGGCAGTCAGAGCGCCGAGGCTGGCGAAGATAGAATCGAGGAAACCTGTGAGACACTAAGGAGCATCTGCCTCCGAAGCCAGAAATGCAGCAGGTGGAAACACAGCAGGAGGAGGCTGGAGGGCCCCTGGGCGGGAGGCATGGAGCAGGAGCCCTGAGAGGGAGACAAGGAGCAGGAGCCCGGGGCCCTGGTAGGGGGCACTTGGGTGGACACTTAGGAGAGAGCTGGCACTTCTGCTTCGTTTGCTGGGAGGACATCTTGGCTGAACTTCGGTTGTCCTACATGGGAAAAATGCAGACATTTTGATAAACTAGTGAATGCACACTGTTTTGCACTGGTAATTCTGCATGGACTGAAACACTGCAACTGAATCTGTGGGTCCATAGGCTGTGTCATTGCAAGAGAGAAGCCCTGGTTTCCCAACATGGAAGAAGCCAAGCAGTGGGTAAGCCAGAATTAATTAGGTAAGCCTTCTCCTCCCTGTCCCAATTCTCTTAAGACTCTAACCTCAAATGCTTGAAGCACTTGGTGGTTTTCCAAACCTTAAGTTGGTTTTTCTCATATGATCTACGTTATCCATTTACCATCCTTTCTGCCCAAGTGCATTGTGGCATCACCTTGCTCCACAGTCTCCCTTTGCTTTGCTTCCCTGTGTCATGGATTCTGCCTAAGTTCTAACCTTCTGTCCTGTGTGGCTCTCTTGCCCTACAATAGCCTCCTCTCCTCCATGACTTCCCATCATTGCAGTCTCCAGTTAACATTTGGCCTTCCTGGGATGGCAGTTTGATTTGTCTTCATGATTTCATATGACTGAAATTGCCTATTAGCTCTTGCTCATTCTCCATCCTGGACTGGATTGCCCCATTCAGCTTGGCTGTAGCCACACCACCCATCCCTCAAAAATGGCCATCAGATCAGTAAGAGGACTCACCTTGTTCTCTTAAGACCAGGCAGGCAATGGAACTGAAGAGACCCTGTGAGTAGAAGTCTTTTATACATCTACCGCTCCAGACTCAGAATTAGCCATGGATGATCTGAAAGCTGTTTGCTCATCAGGTGACCGTGATGACAGCAACCCACATGCTAGTGGCTGTCATTTTGTTACTTTGTCACTCTGGGTCACCAGCAGCTCCTCAGGAGTATCTTCCCGGGGCATCTCTTCTTTCCATAATATTATATTTCCATAAAGACAATATTTCCATAAAGGCAAGAAGATCATAGTTTACGAGGACGTGTACATGAATGAAGCTTGGGGACTAGGCTGAAGCTGTCCTTTCTGGAAGAGTCCAAAGCAAATGGGGTAGCATATCTAAACCCAGAGATGCTGGACCAGCTCAGGGAGCCAAGACGGAATTTTGAAGGTTTCACCAAGTTTGGAACCAATATTAAAGCACTTGTGACCAGTAGGGAAGACTCAGTGGATTTGATTCGGATAGCAAAAATGCCTGAAACACTGAGCAATGAAATGTCAGATCCTTCTGGAAAGGGTGTTGGTTACTGCTGCCTGTCCACACAGGCCACAGCACTAGCATCCAGTCTGAATGAAGGAGAAGCTCAAAGTTAGTGTTTCCAAATCCTGACCACAGACTCAGGCATTTTTTCTGTGTTCATGGCTCCTCTTCCCATTTTGCTTGTCTGTATCTACTGTAATCCACCTCCTCCTGCTCAGGACCCTCCTCATTTCCGTATGCCACCCCAACCCTGTTTGCTTTTCCTATCCCACTCTCTCAAACCCTTCTTTAAACTTTCTTGTCTGTCTAGCTTGTCAGTACACAGCTGACAGAACCTGAGCCTTCAGTAAATTCACCCTACTATGTTTAATCGCTATCAAAATGAAAACAAAAATTAAAAAAAGCATTTTGTCAAGTTGACATTATCATAAAATTGGTTGACCTAAAATGCCATGTCCATTTAGCAGACCCTTTCTCCCCTGAGGCACACAAGGTTGGCTTCTCTGTAGATGAGATGTAAAGTACTTCAGCTTCCAGCTCTGTCTCCAAGACTTACACTTACACCTATCACCTTCCTTGGTAACTTCCTGTGCCACACAAGAGAAGCAGCCCCTTGTCTTTTGTGAGACCTGCCCCTTTCTTTTCTTTGAATCTTGAATATGGATTGTTGCATTTCCTCCTGTATGATGCCCCATAGCATGTTCACCATCCTGTATTCCCATGCTTCTGCTTATTTCCCATCGTTTGTCCTTCTGCCTAGAATGGAATCTCAGCGCTGACTGCTTATCCCCAGTGCCTGTACAATGCCTGATATTCAAGAACCTGATGAATATTTTGTGGCTAAGCCAAAGGGTTTCCCTTTTTTGCTCTTTCAGAGAGAGAGAGAGAGTGTGTGTGCCTCAGAGGCCAGATCAACAGCAAGCATTTGAGGCAGGTTGTGAGAAGCTGCTCCCAAGGTAAAGTCACTGCCTTTGGTCAGTAGCAAGAGCACTGAAGGAATTTGGTTTGGCTATGTTGCTTCCCCTGAGATTTAGAGGTGACTGGACAAATCTTCATGTCTGGGTTTTTATTTATGAGTATCAGATTTCTAGAGGACTCTGGCCTCATATTATTTTTTATGATTTGATTTTCTTTCTGAACATTGATCTGAAACAAGAATGGTTATGCATTTGTTGTTAAGGGAGAGATTTAAACATGTGCAGATAGAGAATATTTGAAGGGCAGGCACAGAGTGAGGAAGAAACTTCATATTGGTATTTAGTTCATCTCACTTATTAGAGAAAATTACTAGCACCTTGCTTCATTGTGTCAAAGAACAGTACCGTGTGTCTACGTGATCCTTGATGGAGTAAGGGGAGTAATGGGTTACTGTAGCCCATATCTACAGATAAAGACAGACTATGCTCCTTCTCTGCAATGATCCCTCTAAAAATTGCAAGTTGTTTTACACAATTGGAAAATAATATTCCAGTAGACTGATCTAAGCTATCAACAATAAAAAACAAATTTCTTTATATTTATTTATGTATGTATGTATTTATTTAGTGTGTGTGCCCAACCAAAAATGTCTTATAGCAGATGGGGATGAACTTGGTCTGCTCTGGAAATAATATTATTGAAAACAAAAGGAGAAAGCATGAGACTGTGGCTGTGCAGACAGGGAGAAGTGCCCATGTGCTGGGCTGTGTGATTTTTCCATGTAGATTCCTGGCTTCTGCCTTATATCCCTTGAAAGTCAGGAGCCAAAGTTTTCTCACCCCCATCTCCTCTGGCAGCCAGTCCTGTAGACTGTGGGTCTCCCGCCACACCTCTGCATTGCCTGTTGCATCAGCTTCACGGTTTTATAAGGAAGACAAGCTGGAAAAGCATGCACCTTGGAATCAGAAGTCTGGCATTCCAGCCCCTGATATGTCATGTCGCAAACTTTGAACCTTAAAAAAAAATAGCCAATCTGTAAAATGAGCTTAAAAATAGGAAACTTAAAAGCTTTTGTACTGTGATGATATAAATAAACTTGATGAGGGAGGTCTCAGAAATATGAGTTCTACTCTAAAATGTCACTCATTTTTTTATTACAATTTTTATTTATTTTACATACCAACCACAGTTTCCCCTCTCCTTTCCTGGCCTTCCCTACCCTTACTTCCTTTCTACCCCCACTCATCCACTCCTCAAAGGGTAAGGCCTCCCGTGGGAGTCAGCAAAGCATGGCACGTCAAGTTCTTAATCTTTAGCTATTTGGGTTGTCTGGCAGGAAGAGTCATAGAAGGCAACAATCTGGGTCTTGCACCTGCCTTCTGAGCAATTAATTATACCTTTACCTGATTTACACATGGGATTTAATAGAATCATGATGTTTAGAAACAAGACCAGAGATAACTGGCCATCTCTCACTCCAAGCAAGGGGCGGAGGGAGGGATATGATCAGACTTACATTTGAGAATGGTTGCCAGGGTCTCCATTTGGATGCTTCAAACTGGAGTATGTAGTAAACAGACAGTCTGCAGGCTTGATGTGAGGCAGAGCTAGGCTTGGGGAGAGTTCTTTACTAATAAGCGTGTGGGGAAAGGGATTAATTGTAGGATGCATGGAGAGTCTCTGCTTGGTCAAGGGCCCGCCTCGCCACAGCTGGTGCATTCCCCAACTCCACTCTTATCTGCCTGTGCACTTCCTCACCACCCAGGAATGTTGTGGATTCCTATCTGGCTTGGGTGTTCCCTCTAATGGAAGGGTGAGGTACCAGCCAGGCCAGCATCTGCATGCATGAGATTCTTATCAGCCTAATCCCTAAGTGATGAAAGAGAAGAAACCAAGGATCATCCTTTAGCTTGAGTGGTCAGATCAGTCTTTGAAATTTCTAGCCTCCTACAGGCTAGAAGAACAGGAATCATACCTGGGGTTCACTGTGTTTCCCTTTGGCACAAGTAATAGCCATAGACTGTATCCAAAGTCCAGGGTCCATGCGTCTCATAGTGAGTAGAAGGGACAAGGTTTATTTGGCATAACCTACCACTTTTATGAAATGGTCTTAAATTCCAGTCACATTACTCTACCCATATAACATGTGTTAAATGGCACAGTTGGGGTGCGATTTATGAGAGGAGAATTTTTTAAAGTGTGAGAAAAACACAACACAACAAAACAAAACACCCACAACCATACAGAGCACAACATTCTGTGGGTGATCTGTAAGGAAGACTGTAGTTATAAAATTTGTGTTTATTAAAGGTTTAAATGCCCTCTAGATGCTGTGTTCTATAGGATTTGGGGTTTCACACCAGTATCCCCCACCCTCAAATCCCACTAGTATGATGTGGTAGACCATCTTTGGAACAGACAGACCGTATGAATGCGATCATGAGCCTAGTCTGGAGGCTGGCTATCTGAATGCCTCTTGCCTTCTTGGGTCCTCAGTGCCAAATGAGTGTTGCTGTTTGTCTCTTGATCTCTGAGATAACTGTGAGTGTTCTGACTTGGAGTTGCCCTCTGTCAAAAAGGATCTATGTGACTTCTCGTCTGTCACCTCCGTGGGAACAGCTGTGCTGTCCTTTCTTCTTTGTGATGAATGTAATGATCCACTCTCTGGACCCCGACTTCTACACTGACCTTGAGTTGACCTAAGTGAGGAGGAAATAGCTGGAATGCACTATTAGAAAAACGTATTCATAGATGTCACCATCAAATGGTGCTTGCCAGCCCTAAGACAGGAAGGGATGAGGAGATGTCATTCTGCTTATATTTTTCTTTCAGGTAAAGATCCCAAAAAAGATTTCTATTTTTCAAGAAAGGAGGCTCCACAGCCTAGAACATCAGAGCATTTTTACTGCCACGCAATGTCACCCATTCAGGTGAGCAGATCCCTCCATGCCTCCCCCTTTTAGAAGATTGCGTACTAATGAGGTCCCTGGCTCATAACCTTACCTTGACCTTACCTTCTTGACTTCTGTACTGGACCAAAAGTCCAGCCCCACAAAAAGGTAGCCTACATTGAGAATGTCTTAAGAGGAAGGTAAGGAAGACGATTCATTTGCCCATTTCCCCTCCACAAAAGTTATTTCCAGTCTTAAAAGCAGTGTTACCTTGAGCTAGCAGAGCCAGACTCTAACAAGAGCAAGGAAGGCTTTGCAAAGACAGAGGCATGTTGCTTGGGTCTTGAGAGGACCATTGCCCTCTCTGCGGCACTACTAGTCTCTGTCTTGACATTCCAAGCTTGTATTTATATTCTCGGATATGGTGGCTCATGAAAGGGGAGCCTTCCACATCCACACCTATCTGTATGCACACTTGGATTCCATATGTTTTCTTTTCTTTACTTAGCAGTGCTGAGTTGGCTTTGCTGCCTATGGAAAAACAGAATATTGCAGTTTAAAATCGAATATGTATCAGTTTCTAGGTTCCAGGGCAGTAGGGCCAACCCAGCAAGGAAAGGCATGGAGTAGGGAAGCTGTGCTTTCTGCCTCCATCCTGATTCAGTAACAGATCAGGAATTCTACACCTGATTGCTCATCAGCCAAAGGAGGAAGTCATTTTAAAATGCGGAGCCTTATAACCTCCAAGGAGTCAGACTGAAGCATATGCATTCTTAAAATACCTCCTGGGTAATTCTGCCAGATTTGAAAAGTCTCAGAGTGATCCACAGAACAGAGATGTAGCCAGCCTTTAGAACATTCTGATGGCATTTCTTCTGCCACTCTTTTCCTTTCTTTGAACTCCCTTGGAGAATTTCATGGGTAGTTAAACGACTTACAAAGCTCAGGCCTCTTCCCAAACCACTCACCCTTGAAGAGGCATTAGCCAGCATCAAGTTCTTAGACCTAGCAATGAGATTTGTTACCTGAATGGAACACTTTCACTTGAAGAACTCATTATGCCATTAGGGAAGCTCATTTCTTTTGAGTTTCTCTTTGTTTGTTTGTTTGTTTTCCTAGTAAATATATAGATCAGATACTAAAGAATTCTGACAATACCTTTCAAATTCATTTTTTATATAAGTCATGATTACCAAACAGTTATTAACTGAGATAGTCATAAATAAAATATCTCGCTTGGTTTGGTTATGTTTACAGATGAGAGCTGAAGTCTCATCTTAATGCAAAGAGTTCAAATATAAGCAGAGCCAATACTAAACCCAAGGTCAACCCAGCATTCATGCTTGAGGCTAGAAAAAGAGGCAGAGAGAGCACAGGGTGGCTGCTCACAACACACTAGCTGTCTAATGTCTGCAGTCAGATCATTTTGCCTCAAATTCCCACTTCATTTCCTATAAAATGTGGGGCATAAGCTCGCCCACAACATCTTGGTTACTGATGTGCAAAGCCATGGCAACAGTTATTCCTGCTCCGTAGAGACGCTGTGAGAATTGGCAGCAGCGTGTGCTCAGTGCTTGGATATTTTCCTGCTATGTTGCTGTTATTGCCATCACCATCATCGTCACCAGCTGGCTTTGAACTTGTAAACCCTCTGAGAATTGGGATTACAGATAATTACCACCACACTTGACTTGTTATTATTGTTATTACTACCAGCTGGTTAGTTCAATGCCACTTTGTTGTGTTAGAAGCGGCGGACTACTTTCCCGGCACCCGGCCTCCCGCACAGCTAGCTTTACCTGAAATAATTACACAAAAACTGTATTATTTTAAACACTGCCTGGCCCATTAGTTTCAGCCTCTTAACCCATTTCTAATAATCTATGTAGCACCACGAGGTGCACTTACCAGGAAAGATCTTAACCTGCGTCTGTCTGGAATGGGAGAACCATGGCGACTCCCTGACTCAGCTTCTTTCTCCCAGCATTCTGTTCTGTTTACTCCACCCACCTAAGGGTTGGCCTATCAAATGGGTCTAGGCAGTTTCTTTATTAATTAACCAATGAAAGCAACAGATTAGAAAGAAATCACTCCCACATCACCACTTCATAATGAGGACATATCTTTTTATTTCTCCAAAGATTTATAAATACCCATGTATTTTTCAATTAAATACAAACCTAGGGCTCTCTAAAGAAATGGCTGAATCAAAATCTAAGGCAAAGTCAGAAAGTTAGGGTATGCTCAGAAATGAACTACTGATGCTACATGAAAGGCGCACAAAAAGAGCAAATAAAGAGTTTCCCAGGCTAGAACAATACATTGTTTCTATCAACTGTTAAAATTCTATATATGGGGCATTTTAATATTCATTTATTCTGACCACCAAATACTCATTGTATATATTTATCATGTGAAACCTGTTTAAAAACATATGTACAATAGTATGGCTAAGTCAAGCTAACTAACATGCATTGTCTTACATGTTAACTTAACATTCTGTTATGGTGTGAGCACTTCAAGTCATTGATTTGTCTGTCTTCTGCCTGCCTATCTATCTATCTATCTATCTATCTATCTATCTATCTATCTATCTATCTATCTGCCATTGCCATGTCTATCTGTCTTATCTATATATAGGGACTTTGTACAACATAAGAAATATGTGTTTTTCACTCAGTATAAAACAAAGGTACACTGTGTTCTCTCTCTCTCTCTCTCTCTCTCTCTCTCTCTCTCTCT
>NW_004949114.1:5290317-5327272 GCF_000317375.1 Microtus ochrogaster
TCTCTCTCTCTCTCTCTCTCTCTCTCTCTCTCTTTCTCTCTCTCTCTCTTCTCTCTCTTTCTCTCTCTCTCTCTCATTTTGTTTTTTGAAACAGGGTTGCTCTGTGTAACAACTCTGGATGTTCTGGAACTTGCTTTGTACACCAGGCTGGACTGAGCTCAAGGAGACCCACCTACCTCTGCCTCCCGAGTTCTGGGATCAAAGGCTGCACCCCCACTGCCCAGCAGGCACCCTGTATTTCCAACATTAAACTAAAGTAATATTGTGGCCATACTGAAAAGACATTCATAATACAGGCATTTCTTTATCAACACACATATGCTTGAACATATCTTTAGGAAGAAAATGATCATCCAGCCACTGGATCACTTCCACAGCAGTGTTTTGAAATGAATTTGATGTAGTCAAAGCAGTGTGTGTATGATGGTGTATAAAGAAGGTGACCGGAGCAAGGAATCTCAGAATTGTCTAGGAAGCATGAATAGGCTGAACTATTAGGAACCATCCTTATTAAAATTAGCTTCTGTCACGCTTTGTTCATTGTTATTTGGTAAATCCCTTTCATGAACATAAGAAGTAAATTTTAGGGAAATAAATTTTCATATATTTGATAAACACAGTCACCCAAGCACTGATACTTTTCCTTTGGGGAATTCTTTTCAGAACCCTTTATAATGTGTTGACTGTGTAAAATTCACTATTTAGGGATCTATTGACTGAACATAGACATTCAGGCACTAAAACACCATTGCTCACAGGAAACTACTGTCCACAGGAGAAGTTATTTTTTACTTTAGTCAAAATGAAGAAGTATGCAGCTTTTTAAAATATAGGTTTACGACAATCAGCTTATTTAGACACTTATCAAGTCTTCCATTGCTTCTTTCTATGACATTTCCTACTGTGGCTACAGCAGTCCCTTAACAAAAGACCTGCTTTTGCTGCTGAGCAGAAGAAATCCTTTTTTCTAAAGCATGATTTTCCTAAATTTTAAAGTCTCCTAAAAAACAGTCAGGAATTTCTATAATTCTACAATTTAATTCTAAACATGTATTCTAATAAAACTGAATCATCACTAAGGAGAATGTTCATTACACATTGTCTCAACATCAAAAGGGTGGACACAGGAAAGTAGTTATGGTGTTAGTTCCATGTGTCGTCACGTGCTGGGTGGTACTTGTCCCTATGGAGGGTGCTGATAATTACTTTTTTACTGCTGAGTTTTAGTTTGCTTTGTTTATTTATTTTAAAGATTTATTTTGTGTTTGTGGATGTTTAGTGTGACTGTATACATGTGTATCACATGCATACCTGATTCTGGCAGAGGCCCGGAGAGGGATTAAGAGTCCCTGGAGCTGCAGTTAAAGCTGGTTGGGAGCCAGCATGTGTGTGCCAGGAATCAAATCCAGTTCTCTACAAGAGTAGCCAGTGCTCTGAACCACTGCACCATTTCTCCAGCCCATATTTCCTTAACTTTAAAGATTTGTTTGTATTTGTAAGTATGTGTATACAGGTGTGTTGTATGTGTTTCCCACATATGTGCAGTTGTTGGAATAAACCTGAAGATGTCCCACCCCCTGGGGCTGGAGTTACTCATGTCTGTGAGCCACCTGATGTGGGTGCCAGGAACAGAACTTAGACCTTTGAAAGAGCAGCAAGAGTTCCTGGCCTCTGAGGCACCTCTTCAGCTCCGACTCAGTTTTACCATATCTACTATAGAATATCATAAAATGATCCTCTTGTGTTATTTCTACATATAGCTAAGAAGTTACTAGTAATGCTTATTTTGATAATAGTTCTAATAATTCTTAATTTATTAAGATAAAAAAGTTTATTTTAATGATCTTTATGCTTATCAGCATTAAAAATTCATTTTTCTTCTTTTTCTTATACTTTTTTAAGTATTATGGACTTAACAGAGACCTTCACCCATACCTATCAAATGCTCTACCACTTCTCCCATTCTCCCACACTAACAAATCTCTTTTTAACAAAAAAATTTGCATCATCTCCTGAATAGTAACAATTACACATGCATAATGACGTGTAATTATGACACATATGTGCATTTGGATATAGGTCACAACAAAGGTAAAATTAGGTACTAGATGGCTGTAGAAATAAACACTCTATGGATTGGAAATGATATGAAATTTTTTGAAAATAGTAAAACTTATTGGACTAGATGCTCAAGAAATGCACATGAGTGAAAACTCTTCACATGGAGTTTATATTGAAATGAGACATAGCTGAAGTTGAGGCTCCCTTGAGATCTTATAATGTATATCACACTCCCCTAAAATCCAGGCTAGTAGGTCCTAGGCTTGGGCCCAGACTTTCTCCAGAAGAACGACACTTCAACGGTTGGAATTTTATTCCTTAAATTCAGTAAACTCAGCTGGAGGGTTTAGCATAGTTGTTGAGGGTATAAACTCCTGTCTGTCATCTTTCCTGGAGCTCCAGCCACATTGAAGCTCACACTGTTGACAAGAGCCCCCTTTGCCTTGTGTTGGCTTCTACTGGATCCACCCCATGGAAGGTGCTTCCTCCCACACCCCAGACTAAGGTCTGCCTCCATTTAAAAGTCCTGCCCAGGAAGCCTGTTCTCTGCAAGCCCCTAAGGCTCTTCTTCCCTTGTCTTCTCTAGGAGTTCTAAGACCTACGTTGATTCATACCATCAGAGCCTGAAAACATGGTGCTCATTGGTGCTTCCTGTGGCCCTTCCCTTTTTCTACATCGTGTTCTTTCTTTAAGTTCTTTCTTTTTTTTTTATTCTTGAGATAACAATTTAATTACAATGCACTCATTTTCCTCCTCTAAAGTTTAGTCTAAACCCTCTCATAGACCCTTCCCCACTCTCCTCCAAATTCATGGCCTCATTTTTTCATTAATTAGCATATGTGTATGTATATTTGGAAAGAAACATACACGTCTTAAACAAATAAATAGTAAAAAAATAATCTGTTTGTCTTTAAATTCTTTTGAACATGTTTAAGACATACAAATGTTTAAATTAATAAACATTAATTTTGTTAGTCCATGTAATTTAATCTGTAATACCTTACTTTTTCTGCTGGTTCATAACATTTGCTAGTAGTAAGTCAAAGCTCCCACTTCCATTCTTAAACAGAGGCCAACACTCAATTGTGTTCAACATTAATACATTATGAAGTTACAGAGGACTGAAATATGGACTCCCACAAATCTTCCCTAAGAGAAGAACCCACTTGAGGGGTCTCTGCACTTCTGAACATGGTCTCAAGGATACACAGAAGTCACAACCATGCACCATGACCAACTTTATTGTTGCTGAACTGAAGGGGTGGACTGGAGAAACAGGAAGTGTTTTTAAGGCCAAGAGAGGTTGAGGGCTGGGCCTCCTGGTGGAATTCATGAGTTTGGACGGGGAGCAGATCTCTGCAGCTGTGTACCGTCCTTTGTGCCCAGACTCTTAGCACTCTTCCTCTTTGCAGTGGTAGGTGGTACCACCCCTGAGACAGCGGGGTTGTGGGTGGTGAACTATCCTGCGTCCAGCAGTGTTCGGAAGCCCTGGCCTTTGGGAGTGTGAAGAAGAGCTTGCTGAACAAGAAATCCCATAAGAAGATGAGAAGGTTTTCAGACAGGGATCTGGACACTGGGGAGGTGGACATTTGGGAGCATTTGGGAGCTCCTGAGGTTGTTGCTTCTGTTGTGACATCACTCAGCTAATGCTTCAGATCTGGAAGAAAAAGAACATACTGTTATGTCATAGATGGAGAAGTGTAGGGCACACTTCTCTGGAGTCCAGGCCATCAACGGAGGCAGCACTCACAACTTGGAGAAGCCTGTTCCAGGAGGAAAAACAGTATTTCTAAAGGGTTGGGCTTACTGGGAGTAAATTCTGGTGAGAACTCCTAAGAATTTGTCGATAATCAAATTAATAATTTGTCCCCCTCATATAAAAGAAAAATAAAATTTAACTTGCCGAATTAAGAGGACACTTTTTCCAAGGCTGATGTCTGCCATGATCAAGTGTAAAGAGCAACCACATGCCTGCTGTTTGGCTACTTGGTTCCCAGCCTCCGTCTTCTAAGCTGTGTGGTGTCTATCTGCTGTTTCTTCTGCCTCTGGCCCCCATGGGACTGGCCTGTGTTAGATCATTTCAGTGTTCTTGGCATGGATTTTCAGCTCTTCCCTTCTCCCTGCTACAAATCTTTCCTACCTGGTGTATTAGTTTGCAGGGAGGGAAACTGGGGGATGCCAAGACTTCCTTAGCAAAGTCTGAAGGAGTGGCATTCAAGCGTCCCTTCACCCCAAAGCAGCCTTACCTTCAAGGAAGATGAGTAGGCAAGTCACCCCAGGAGAAGGCTGAGGTTTTGTGGGACCAGCACGGAAGGTGCTTTTTTATACATCCTCCAGTTGAAGCCTCCAGGCTACTTGTTATTGGAGGGCAGTCATGGAGTGGATGATCTATCCAGGTGTTTCATAATTACCAGGGCAGGATTTCTCATCTGTATACACCTGGGATGCATTTCAGAGGGAATTCCATGTAAGCTAGTGATGAAAAGGCTGAGGCTGGCTTGCGTAGACATGAATATAGCACACAAATCCTGGGAGGTGAGACAGGATGGGAGATTAGGAAAGGACTCCTGGATTTAATTTAGGATGGGAGAGGGAAGACAGCCTTCAGTCTGTGACCAGAGTCGGAGGAAGACCCGGCTTGTCTATCTGCTGACACCTATGACTGAACATTCAGCTCCGTGCCGTGTACTCTGTGGGACTCCCTGCTCCTATCATCTCATCAGTGCCCTAAGTCTTCTGCACTCAGATCTACAGCTGTCCCAGGTCACAGTGACCTAGATACATACCTTATCTCCTCTAGTAAACGGAGTGACAGATCCTTGTCATTATCACTTCTGCATTCCTAGAGCCTGATGCTATTTCCAACACATGCCAAAAATGTTCATTAATGTTTGATGGAGGGCTCAATCTGCCCAATTTTAGAACGGAGCTTGTATCCCAGGGGAACAAAAGCAGGAAAATAAGACCCAGCTCATTCTCTTTGTAGCTAGATGTTCATTTTTATTGCCTTTTTGTGAACACCCTTTCCAAATCTGTGGGTGGACCTTGCCTGATGCAACAGACTGAGAGTAGGGAGGAGAGAAAACATTCATAAACGCCTTCTTTGAATACAAATGAGGATCTGTGTGCTGATCAAGATGCCTCATGGAAAAGCCTTTTATAAAGCAAAAGTTTTTCTTCGCCTTTTATGAAAATTGTTATTATCCCATGTTTCCTTCCTTAGAGTGAGAATACTCTTCCTCACTTCCGGGTGTTTCCGTCTCAGAATCACTGTTGATGTGCACATGTCATTAAAGAGCGATGGAGAGCTTGGCATGTGCGCTGGGCCGCTGCCTCTAACCATCCCTAGAAAGCATGCTATAATGTAGACACAACTGACTAAGCGAGAAAAGATGAACTTTGATTGTAGGAGCAGTCTCCAATGACCCCAAATCAGGTTGAGAACAAAGGTAAACATGATTGGGGTATGAGATATGGAATAAGGGTCCTAACCAGGGTAGAAAGCAGAGCAAAATAAGAAAAACAATTGCAGAGTGGGGTTATTGAAACTCATCTGTTCCTTCTGAGAAGGTGTTGAATGTAGGTTGGATGAAGGGAATTTAAAGTACTTGGGTCTGGTCTATGCCATCCCATACAAAGAGGGACGAGAAAGAGTGTGTCTGACTTATGGGGCCTTAGTGATTAAACATCTTCCCTCATTTCTGCGCCTTTCTTCCTCCTCAACCTTCTCAGGATCCAGAGAAGGTTCTGGCTGCTCCTCAGCATGATTCACGTGCACTGAACCATGGTGGGAAGGCAGCGTGAGTCTGACCCCAATGCATTGCTTCTCCTTTCCCCCACCCCAGACCTGCAGCATGTCATTTCCCACTACGGAGATCGCACATACCACAAAGGCACTGATTTGCTATGGTCCTTATATTGAGATGTTAGTTCTTTCTGATTTTTCTGCCATAAGGACTCTGCCCAGGATGGATTAAATATAACTGCCTATTTTATGTATTTTCTATCTTGTGCATCATCATACAAACCACCCCTAGAATCACTGAGTGCAATCAGTTTCTATCACAGTGAGTCTTATCAACATGTAGGGTACTAGGGGATAGATTCTAGGATTTTCACTTGGAGTAGATATTGATCTAGGTTTGCCTAGTCACTAGGGAGCCTCTTCAGGTTGTTCTCTCTTCAAATGGATTTACACATCTATCTAATTGTACATCAGGACCCCAGGCATTTATTGTTCTTAAATTTCAATTCTGCCTCTCACTCTAGTTGAGGTGTCTAAGAGGAGAATTTCATAATTTGATAGTAATTAAGTACCTACTATGAAAATGATGCAAGAAAGGACAGACCCCTATCTCATGCTTTAAAGAGTTCTAGAAAGAGACGGGATGCATTAGTCACACCACATGGCACTGAAAGGGGGGGGGTGGCAACGCAGCAAGCAAGTGATGCTTAGATTTGAGAGTGTAATTAATTATCACAAGTGTGCCTGATTAGGACAGCAGTGTCTGGAGATGTGGCTGTTGTCACAGAGCCTAGTCTGGTGACAGGATCCCACCCCAAGAAGTGTCTCTTCATTCCTATGCATCCCCTGAGACTAGCAAATTTTCCTCAACAATAAATACTACAGATATTGGAGCCTCAAATGAAGTTTCTCTGAATCTTAACCTCTCTGTATTTTTCTCTTTTCTTTTCTTTCTGGTTCCCCGAATCTGCTAGATACCCTAGAAGTAACATTCCCAAGTATATTTTAAATGTCTCTTTTATCTTGCTTTATTGTTTCATCCATAGTCCCCATAACTGATAAATACCCTTCTATCACATGGTGATGGCCACCATTCAAGGCCCTGCAATTGTGATCTTCATACTGTAACTTCAAGTCCTGACTCTGGAGCTTTATTTCATTATTTCCCATTGGCAGAGTAAGTGGAATTAAGTTAGTATACACAGTGAACTTATTTCAGAATAAATCCTGCACGTGTTTCTTAGAAAGAAGGTCTGGGCCAAGTCATCTTCTGGACCCCTATTTTCCCTCCAGGTGGTATTATGCTCAAGTCACCAATTATCCTGGTTTCATTTTTATGGGAAAAAAAAACAAGTTTTTAGTAAGCCTACAACATCATGAGGACTGTTTTTAATACAATATTTCTATTAAATCTTTGAGAATTTATGCATGCATACTATGATAATATTTACTCCACACTCCTTGCTCTAAATCCTCCCAGATTCATCCCCAACACCTACCTTCCCTACTCTCCCAAATTCATAACCCCTCCTTCTCACCTGCCAAGTTAAAAAAGAGCAATCAACAAAGTCTGAAGGCCCAAAAGAGCCAGTATATGCAGAGAATATAATATAATACTAAATGGTCATTTTTATATTTCCTGACTTTAATTTTAATTTTAAAATTTATATTTTATTTTATGTACTTGAGTGCTTTGCTTGCATGTCTCTGTCTGTACACCACTTGCATGCCTAGTTCCTGCAGAAATCAGAAGCAGTCATCAGATGCCCTGGAGTTGTAGGTAGATCTGAGCCACCATGTGAGAATCAAACCCACTTCCTTCAGAGAGAGAAGCCAGTGCTCTTAACCGCTCTGCTACCTCTCCAGCACCTACTTTTAATTATTAAATCACATGAAAAATACTATTTCAATATGCCATTTTGTTTCGTCCTTTCTCCTCCAGCCTCGTCTCTCCCAGCCTCCCGTCCTCCCTGGCACACCTCAGAGACTTCCCTTGTCCTTTTGCATCACATGCTCCCTGCAGCTCCGTCTACCAAGCACTTATTTTACTCTCATTTGGTCTACTAGGTTTTTGGGGACTTCAGTCACTTTTATACCCATTATAATTATACATATATACATTATAGACTAGGATCCACACGTGAGAAGACAACATGCAGTTTTTAACCTTTCATTTCTGGGGAGGTACCTTATTTAATATAAGACTTTCCAGATTCATCTGTATTCCTACAAGTTTCATGACTTCATGTCTTACAATGAGTAAAATTCCACTGTGTGCACGTGCTGGATTCCTATTTGTCTGTTGATGGGCCCCCAAGCTGGTTCCAGTTCCTTGGTATTATGGATATAGTGGCAGTAAACAGATGCATAAACCTCTCTGTCACAGCATACAGGGCCTTTGGAGTAGGCGCTGGTGAATGGTATAATTGGATGATATAGTAGTTTTTTGATGGAGAAGCCTTGTTAGCCAATTATCTTTAAGAGATGGGTCCAAGTTAAGGCGTGGCTTTCTGGGACCCAGAGAAAATGGGTGCATGGCCCAACTGCGCTCTCTGTGTGATTGCTGTGGGGCACAGCGATCTTGGACTTCTCGTTCCTGTTTCATGAGTTTTCCCCTTATAATAAATAAAAATATAATTGTTTTATCCTTTAGCTACCCTAGTTATTTCCAGAATCGAGCTAATTTCTACATGTTTTATTTTTAATTTTTTGAGAAGCATTCATATTAGTTTCCATAATAGCTGTATGAGTCTACAGTACCACCACTAATGAATAAGGATTACTCCTTCTCTGAATCCTTGCTAACAGTTGTTGTCTGTTTTCTTGATATCTGTTCTTAATAGAATGAGATGAAATCACAAAATAATTTTAATTTACATTTCTCTGAAGGCTAGTGTGATGGTTTGAATGAAAATGGATCCATAGGCTCATATATATTTCAATGCTTAGTTCCCAGTGAGTGGAACTGTTTGAAAAGGATTAGGAGGTGTGGCCTTTTTAGAGTAGGTATGGTCTCATATAGAGAATTTGTGTCACTTGGAATGGACTTTGAGGTTACAAAAGCCCATGCCTGTCAGCCCAGTTTCTTTCTCTTTGTCTGATGCCTGGAATCAGGATGTACAGATCTCAACTATTGTTCCAATTCCTATGTGTGTCTGCCTTCTGTCATGACATAAAGCTATAAGCAAGTTCTTAATTAGATATTTTCTTTTATAAAAGTTTCCTTGGTCATGGTGTCTTTTCACAGCAATAGGAAAATAATTAAGAGAAAAACTGTTATAATGAATGGGGTTTTGCCATGACAGAGCTGACTATGCTGTTTTTTGAAGGTATATGAAAGCCATTGGGACTCTAGTCTATGAAAGCACTTGAATGTCTTAAGTAATGCTTGATAGACCATACTCTAGGAGGATGAAAGAAAGTGATGCTGAGGGAAATTTGAATTATAGCAGCCTGGCTCAAGAGGTTTCCGAAGGAAAGAATATTAGGAAGTGGCCTAGAAACCATTCTTTTGATACTTTGGCAAAGAATGTGGATGCTTTTTACACTTGTCCTAAGCAACTGCCTGAAGCTAAATTGAAGAGTTTTTGGTTAATGACATTGCCAAAGGAGACTTCAAGACAGTCTAGTACTAACTGTGTCATGTGAACTTAGTGATTAATGTTATGCAGATCCACTTAGAAGGAACAATGAGATGAAGAGAAATATAAAATATATAGTTGAGAAGAAAAGAACACCAGGAAATTTAAAATTGGGTCCAAGTTCTGTTGTCTGGGAGATAAAAAAAAAAAAAAAGATGTAATAGAAGGCCTAATTCAAAATGGAATAAAGGGAGTGGTGTGGTGCTCTCAGGGCAAGACCTCACCCAAATATGCTCTCAACTCATGAAAGGAATTAAGGAAAGTTTAAGGGGCGAAGAAAACCATCCAAATCAGAAAGCTTATATAGATATAACTCAAGGAAAGTGCTGGTTTCCAGACCCAGCAGACAGTAAAATTTGGGCATCTTTGGCCATATGGTCCAAGATTTAAGGATACTAGAGTAACGAGTTGTGGAGTTGTCTTCCATGACTAAGGAAAACCATCGAGGCCAGGGAAGTCCCTTCATAGAGTTCAGAGAAGCCATTTTTTTTACAAGTTGTAAAAGTGAAGCCTGGATTGCATTGCAGACTCCAAGATATTGGAGATGCCAGAGCCATTAGATACCTGTCAAGGACAGCTGCAAACAAGGTGTGGAGTCAGCACAATAGAAGGAAGAATGCTGTGGTCAACACAGCTGGAAGGAGTGGGGGACCTGAAGAATTCTCTGACATCAGACATGGAGATGCAGAATTTGGAGTTTTCCCTGCTAGATTTCATTCCTGACTTAGTCCAATATTTCCCCTCTATGCTCCTTTTCCTCCCTTTTGGAATGGTAATGTGTATTTTGTGATAGTGTATGTTGGAAATGTCTGCTTTGCTTTTTGCATTTGCTTTCATAGGGATTACAATTAAGAGATTTCCATGAGTCTCAGAAGAATCGTTAGACTTTGAAATAGTTTTAAGACTGAAAGACCATGAGGACTTTTGAATGCATATGGCTGCAAACCTTTTGGGATCAGGAAGTGGAATTTGTTGGTTTAAATGAGAATGCCCACATAGGCTCGCATATTTGAATACTTTGTCTCCTTTTAGTGGAACCGCTTGACAAAGATTAGGAGGTGCAACTTTGTTGGAGCAGGTGTGGCCTTGCAGAAGAAGGTGTGTCACTGAGGGTGAACTTTTAGATTTTAAAAGCCCATGCCAGGCCCAATTTCCCTGTCTTGGCCTGTTGTCTGTGAATCAGTTTTAAAGCTCTCAGCTACTGTTCCAGCAGCCATACCTGTCTACTTCCTATCATGATGATCATGGAGCACCCTCTAAAACTGTAAGCAAGTTCTCATTAATTTCTTTTGTAAGAGTTGCCTTGGTCATGATGTGAAGGCGGATCGGATTAATACAGACAAATTGGTATAAGTTGATACAACTTTAATGTAAATAGCACACTCACACAACCGGAGTTCCAGCAATGCACCGAAACAGGAAACAGGAAACGGGCTGCAGCCTCTGCGCCCCAATTTAAGTAAACATTTGCCCAAGGCCGTCACGCCCCCAAAAGACGGGCTCTCTCTACATCTCCCCCTTTTGTCTAAATAAGACAGAACTAAACTAACTACAACTATAAACAATAATAACAAATAATATTGAGAACAAAAGTTTTACCAGACACTCTATCTCAATGAGTCTAAATAATGTAGAGAGTAATTACAATTATATAATCTTCAACTCCGTCAAAGTCTGAGAAGGGAATAAATGTTACTTAACAAATGAGAAATATCCAAAATGTGCCAAAAATGACAGAGACAACTGACTACCTGGGCAATCACCCAAATTCTCTTTCGCAATGTTGAGTCAACCAACTTTGGCTAAGGCCTAACATAATTGACATGCCATTATCAAATGCAAGGAACTTTCTTAAAATTATCCTACCCTGTCTTGGCAAGATAAGACAATCCTGTTTCATATCTTTGTCAGTAGTTGAGGTATGGGCTTTTCTTAACCCAAAGGCCAGTTCTGCCAAGAAGACAAGCTCCCAGTGGAGTGTCTTTGGTGCTCAACGTTCTCTCGGGAGTAGAGTGGCATTGCCAGGAGTAATTGTGTCTCATAGGCACAGAATTCTAGGTTAGATTAAAGGCCATTTTTCTATAGCTCTTTAAAGAGGCTGAAGATTATGCTATCTATACTAAATATAATCTCTAGGTAACTAGAAGACCTGATTAACCTAAAAATAAACATGACAAACATATAATTCTCAATACCTATCTAACTTGAAAACTAAGAGAATAAACAACTGTGTAATATATAAAGACAATGATCTTCATCTGTAAACAATGTCATTACATATCAAATGTAAACAATGATATTACATAAATAGTATCAGAGGTAGAAATGTACATTGTAATATGGTAGATGTATCAATACAATATAAGCATACTCATACAAAATTAGAGGTAGGAATACTCACATTCAATATTCAATATATCAATATACAGGAAACAGTACCAATACAATTTTCTAAAAACAGTAACTCACAAATACCAATCATCCCATCACACCCCCTTTTTTCTTTTTTTTTTTTTTTGAACATACTCCTAATTTCATAAAACATCTCCCTATCCCCTCAACCCCAACCCAATCATTAAAAGATGTCCCTAACCCTGAGGGCAAACTCTGTTGGGAGAGGGGACGTCAGTTCTCTAAGATCGCTTCAAGCTGACATGGGGGCGACGCTCTTCTTAGGGGCTCCTGTGAAAGCAAATGATGGTAAAGTTCCCAAATTAAGCTTTGACCTAAGAAAATTGCAATTAGTCTCTGTGCGTTTTGAGAAGGTCTGGCCAGAGTGTTGTCAAAAATGTGCACCATTTGAAAATTGACTTGCGCAGTTGGTACCAAAAAACAAGTCTAATATTAGCGCTTGAAAAAAAAATAATCATGACGTCATAAAAACCAGGTTGGGTTGATGTTGTGGGGCCCCATATTCATCCTGGAAACTTCAAAGATTACTGTAGGAAAATTTGTTGTTTGTTATGGGAAATTTAAACATTAACAACAAAGACACATGCTGACATACAAAGAAAGACACAGATATGAAGAAAAGCAAAGAAAGTTTATCAAGTATAAAATTATTCTTATTCTGTCCCGTTTCATGGCTCCTGATCTGAGATAGAAACTCTGAGATATCTCTTATCAACAGGCTTGAAATTGAAAAGGGACTGAGCCATAGTCCAACTCCAAAACCAGCTTTACATATTTATAAAGAAGTGTTCAATAAAACATATAGATATACGTATAAAAAAATCAGTGCTTACTGATCCTCAATGGGTTGTAACTATTTTCCATCCATCAACAATTAAACATTCAGGGTCCCTTAAATTTTTGAAGATCAGTATTTACCTGTGGAGATAAGAAAAGAACCCTGCCCCCAACCTATTTACTTTCCTTACCAAAAGGCGGGCTCTCTCTACAATGATGTCTCTTCACAACAAAAGAACAGTAACTAAGACAACCTGAGATGTTCAGCAGTTTACAAAACACTTAATGGTCATTTCATTTCTTCTTTTAAGAAGAGAAAAAAATGCCATTTTTAACAAAGATATTTGGGATGGGTGGCATGCAGAAATAGCAGTCAAAAGTAATTTTCTTCAAGAAGATTCGAAGATTGGGCTTAATAGACAAAGTCTGTAAGTTGGCCAACAAAATTATAATTAAACTGATGCTAAAAACAGTGCTTAGAGACAAACAAGGATGTAATAATATCTCATCAAAATTGTCAAAAAAAAGTAGAAATTCTTTTTCAAATAGTAACCAGATATTCTAACTTTCACAAGTAAACTATCCGAAATGAAATTTTATAAGGGCTTAACATACATTTAAACTTCTATTGAAAACAATTGCAAATGAGATAAATAAACAGAGATTGAAAATTCAAGAAAAGAAAATAAAGTGTGAAGAACAGAGGTTAAAGTCTTGGCAAAAACTTGGGATGTAAGTCCACAAATGTATATGTATACAAAAAAGAATTGAAAAACAGAAAAAAATCAATAAAAGATGAAAAAATCTGCCAAATCTTATTATAAAATTAAAGCTATTCACAATTGGACAAATATCATAGGTCAATGGATCATAGGTCTGGGGGTACTCCCAAGAGATAGCTTTGCATCATAGCTCCTTACATATGACACAGGGAGCATCACAGAAGAAGGCGCTGAAAGTCTTCAATGAAATATCTTCCTTAGAAATAGCTGCTGTGGGATAATGCTCTTGTATACTGGAAAGATTTGTCACTCATATTTGTTTAATAAAACGCCGACTGGCCAGTAGCCAGGCAGGAAGTACAGGCAGGGCAACCAGACTAGGAGAATTCTGGAGAGAGGCAGAAACACTGTTGTCATCTAGAAGCAGAGGAAACAAAATGAGAATGCCTTAATGACAAAAGGTAAGAAGTCACATGGCTAAACATAGATAAGAATTATGGGTTAATTTAAGTTTTAAGAGAACAATAGGCCAAGCAGTTTATAATTAATATAAGCCTCTGTGTGCTTATTTGGGACTGAATGACTGTTGGGACCTGGTAGGACAGAAACTTCCATCTACAAATGACTGAATTAACATGGCAGGAATAATTGCAACATCAGTGGACTTGTTAACATGAAGGAAAGAAACTTTTGTGGGATCTCACCCATAGGCAAAGAACTTCAGACAACTATAAACTGCTGATAGAAAGAGAATTAGCCTCTCCTAGGGAGTGGTCAGCCATGAAACCACATACGCACAAACAGCAAACATTCTTAGCAGGCTTTATTTATTTGTATTTGTATGCACAAATATTTATGAATATAACATATAATCAAATAAAAGGAGGTTATCAGCCTGAGATTGTGGGAGGCATAAGAGAGGTTCAAGGGATGACAAGTGGGAGGGTCTTGAGGGCAGAAAAGTGAGTCATAAATAATGCAACTCTATTTTAATTAAAAATATTAAAAAGTAAAATTTTTTAAAATTAAGAAATTCAAGTTGAGATAAGCACAAAAATATTAACAACCATACGCATCTCAGTATAATATGGAAAAAGTTGAAAAAGGAATTTTGAAGAGAAAAATGTCAGGACAGCAACTTTAAGGCCATACCAAAAATATTCATAGCTGTTTTCTTCATCAAAATGTATAGACTGTAGAGGCATTGGGGTAGTTTGAATAAGAATGTCCCCATGGGTTCATATATCTAAATGCTTAGGTGTAATACTGTTTAAAAGGATTAGAAGTTGTGACCTTGTAGGAGGAAATGTGTCATGGGGGATGGGATTTGGGGTTTCAAGAAGCCCAAGCCAGGGCCAGTGTCTTCTCTTCTTGCTGCCTATGAATCAGGATGTAGAACTCTCAGCTCCTTCTCCAGCACCATCTCTGCCTGTGTTCTGCCATGCTTCTTGCCATGATGATAATAATGATTTAAACCTCCGAAACTGTATGTCAACTCCCAAGTTAATGCTTTTCTTTATAGGAGTTGCCATGGCCATGATGTCTCAATGAACAGCAATAGAACACAGAGAAAGTCAGGCACGATAATTTTAAAATGTTGAAAACCAAATAAACAAAAACATCTGAAAGATTTAAAAAGCACCACCACAAACATTAAAAAAGCAAAGCCAGAGCATCTGATAGAAGAACATTAAAATTCAAGAAATAAAACCATAGATTTATGGTCAGTGAACTGTAGATTTGTACATATTGCTCTTTTAGAGTACCCACACTGGTGTCTCACTATAATCTGTAACTCTAGCTACAGGGAATTTGATGCCACTGGCCTTCTAGGGCATCTGTATATACTTCTGTGTACACGTGTCCATGCATGTGTGTGCATACACACACACACACACACACACACACACACACACACACACACACTTAAAAATAAAGTTAGATGTAAAAAGAAATTGTTAATTTACCAAGGAATAGTAATCTTTAAAATGAATACCATAGGACAAATATAAAAGAATAAAATTGACATCCTTGAGTAAATTAGCTCAAGTTGGATTAAGATTCTGAGAAGTTTAAACAACTTTAAAGGGGAAAAACACTTTACGATCTTATTGTAGCTTATGACCTTGTTTTTCCTGGAACTTAATTCCTCAATAGATACGTATCACTGCTCTTTGTGGATTTCCTTGTCTCAGAGAGTATAAACACCTCTTCATGAGAGTATCTTGTCTCACCTGGAATATTCCTTCCCTTCTAGGGAATGTAAATAACCCTTGTTTGTAAATAACCCTTGTTTGTAAATAACCCTTGCTTCGTCTGGTTTGGCTTGATTTGTTGTTCATAACTGACTGAACAATCAGCATTACTTTTGACTTGTTGTTTATAACTGACTGAACAATCAGCATTACTCTTGCTAAGAAAGATTCACCTTGTGGGTTTCTGTTAGAGCTCCCTCTTGTTACAGAACTAAAGTCAATATGGTTTCTCTTCTAGCCTCAGAATAGGAAAGGGGCAGGCTCATGGCAAGGGTCAGCATCCTGATGCTCCCTTCTGAAGCAAGTCACTGAGAAAAATCAAAGGGGTATTTGAAAATCATATTAATCATATTAATTGTGAAATATGCTTCAGTATATTCCTCTGCTCCGATCCCACTGCTCAGTCAGCCAAATGCTTGTTTTTCATGAATTAAAAATTAAGTAAACCATGTGTATACTCCATAAAATGATGAATGAAAAATAGGGACAAAGCAAAATTAGCAATATTGAATCTCTTGTTAATTCTCCAGCTTAGAAACATGGTGAAAGTTTTGACTTCTTGTTCAGGATTGTTTGGGTAATCCTAGGAATTTTGTGCTTCCATATGAATTTTTTTGAGATTTTGTTTTTTTAATTTCTATGAAGAACTGAGTTACAATTTTGATAGTGTCTGCATTAAGTTTATAAATTGCCTTTGGTAGAATGTCTATTTTCACAATATTAATTCTACTATGCTGTTATAGTCATCTGATTTTTGACAGATAGAGCAAAAACATATATTAGAGTAAAAATGGCCTCTTGAACAAATGGTGCAGGTCAAACTGAACCACTACATGTAGAAGAATAAAACTAGATCCTTATATTTCACCCTGCAGAGGACTGAACTCCAAATTGATCAAGGATCTCAATGTAAGACCTAATACTGTGAAGCCGTTAGAGGACAATGCAGGGAAAATGCTTCAATTTACAGGCGTATCTGAGGTCTTTCTGAATAGCACCATGTTAGTGGAGGGATTAAGATAACCAAAAGAGTTCTCAGTAGTCCTCATTGTCCGCTATGTTCAGCAAGTCCGGTTTTATCCCAGACTTTTTCAGACCCAGTCCAGCTGGCCTTGGTGAGTTCCCGATAGAACATCCCCATTGTCTCAGTGTGTGGGTGTACCCCTAGCGGTCCTGAGTTCCTTGCTCGTGCTCCCTCTCCTTCTGGACCTGATTTGGACCTTGAGATTTCTGTCCGGTGCTCAAGAACAATGGCAATGGGTTTTTGATACTACTGCACGTACTGGCTTTGGGGGAGCCTAGGCAGTTTGGATGCTCACCTTACTAAACCTGGATGGAGGTGGGCGGTCCTTGGACTTCCCACAGGTCAGGGAACCCTGATTGCTCTTCGAGCTGATGAGGGAGGGGTACTTGATCGGGGGAGGGGGAGGGAAATGGGAGGTGGTGGCGGGGAGGAGGCAGAAATCCTTAATAAATAAATAAAATTTTAAAAAAAACAAGCAAATAAATACTTGACCATTAAAAAAGAGAAAAATAGAAAAAGTAAGATAACCAAAGGACACTGTCATTTGAGCGAATAATTATAGAACAAGAAGCAATTTACTAGCTACACATCTGACAAAGGGTTAGTATCTAGAATATACAAATAACTTAAAAAAAAAACTACATTCCAAGTGTCCGAGTTTGCTTTCTACTGGTGTGATAAAACACTGACCAAAATCACCTTGGAGTGGAAAAGGTTTGTTTCACTTTACAAGTTAAGGTCCGTCCTTGGGGGAAGCCAAAGCAGGAACCGAAATGGGAACCTGTATGCAGGAACAGGAGCAGATATCAACGAGGATTATTGCTTACCGGTTTGCTCTCCAGGTTCATGTCTAGCTGTCTTACACCATCCGAGACTGCCTGCCCAGTGGTGACACTGCACACAATAGGTTGGGTCCTTCCACATCCATCATCAGTCAACAAAATGTCCTACATACTTGAGTGCAGGCCAATCTGTGGGAGACATTTTCTCAATTGAGATATCTCTCCTCTTCCCAGATGACTCTAACCAGCACACCATGGAAACAAACAAAACCTACTTAAAATTGGGGAGTGAAACCAAATAGCTGTCAAAAGAAGGAAAACAAATGACTGAGAATTCTGTTTTAAGTTCAGTATCTTTAGTAATCAAGGAAATGAAAAATAAAACCACCTTGAGATTTTATCTTATCCAATCAGAATAGTTAATATATATATAAAATTTTAAAAATATATTAAACTAAATATACTAAAATAAATAAATTTACTTAATTAACTTAAAATAATTTTCACATTTTAAATTAGATGTAACTAAATGTATTTATTTAATATAATGTATACATATATTAAGAAGGGAACAAATGCAGGGATAGATGCGAATAAAGCTAAACAGTCACCTGCTGTTGCTAAGAGTACAAACTGGAACAGTCCCTATGTGAATCAATATGGAAGGGTCTCAAAAAGCCAGATATAGAAATAAAAACATACAATCTAGCTACACCACTCTTGAGCGTATATCTAGAGGAGACTTAAATCTGACTACAGAGATGCCTTCTAATCCATATATATAAAAACAGCATAGCACTGGTATAAAAAGTTACACCGATTAATGGAATCAAATAAAAACCCAGGTATAAATCCACATACCTATGGATCCTTGATTTTTGACAAAGAAGCCAAAATTATACAGGAGGAGGAAAAAAGCATCTTCAACATAACTGGGTGTCAACATGTAGAAGAATGGAAATAGATCCATATATTTCCTGATACACAAAACTCAAGTCCAATTGAATCAAAGACTAAATCCAGTTACACTGAACCTAATAGAAGAGAAAGTGGGGAATAGCCTTGGAAATATCGGCACAAGAAACAACCTCCTGAATAGAACTCCAGTAGCACAGACACTAAGCTTGACAATTAATAAACAGGAATCCATGAAACTGAAAAGCCTCTACGAGGCAAAAAACAGTGTAAATAGGACAAAATAACAGCCAAAGAGTGGGAAAAGATCTTCACCAATTCCACACCTGACACAGGGCTGATCTCCAAAATACACAAAGAACTCAAGAAACTAGACATCAAAAAACAAACAAAACAAATAATCCAATTTAAAAATAGGGTTCAGACCTAAACAGAGAAATCTCAACAGAAAAATCTCTAATGACCGAAAGACACTTAAAGAAATGTTCGGGGAAATACCAATAAAAACTCTTGAGATCCCATCTTATACCTGTCAGAATGGAAAAAACAAACAAACATGTTTCTTCTTATGTGTAGGTGCTAACTTTGAATATTTCTATATGTGTGCCTAGACTGGAAAATCCACAGAAGGTAGGAAACCAGTAAATGAAGTAGGAAGTGATGCCAAGGGAAAGAGGTAGAACGTAGGTGATATGAAGGAAGAATGACTAGTAATGGATCATTAAATGGTTAAATGGGGTGAGGTGAGAAGACAAGGTGGAGGAGGAGACATGGGGCATGGGGTGATTAAAACTAATGTTAAAATCATGAAAAAATATAGACATCAACTAATAGAAAAACCTTCCTGAAACATACTCATATAGATAGATAAAAGGAGTTTAAATAAATACCCTATTATAGGGAGCATTGCCTCCTCCAGATACCACAAGCTGTCAAATCAAGAAGCCCAGTGCCGGAAATGTGTTATCTCTTTTTCAGTTCGTGGTCAGTGTAGCCCACAGACCACCTCCTCCCCACAAATGGCAGGAAGTTGCCATTGATATTGGGTACCCTCCATGGTAAAAGGTTATTGAAATGTCAAAAGGCTGGACATGTCTGCAGTGTCCCAGACCAAGGCCCCTTTACTCTGGTGTGGGCTCTGCTGTCAGCATGTGAGGCAATGTCCTGCTGTCACATGGTCCTGGGACATGTGATGGCTCGGTGCTTCACAGCTTCCCTATTCCATAAAGTTCAGGCAGAAACTCCAAATACAGAATAGGAAAATGGATGATGGGCTGTAGGAACTGCAGCCCCGAGTTGATATCCCTGCCCCCATTTGAGGTGCATAATAAATTCCCTCTGCTCCTGGAGTGGGGAAGGAAGGAATTTTAAGTGCATGGTGACCTGCCAGGGTCAGGTTACAATCCCTTCGCAGCCCCCTCCTCATTTGGTGCCATGGTATAAAACCAGCCCATCCAGACAATAAAGAGAAGCTGTTCCACTTCAAGCTCGTGCTCAGTGTATTCATTCAACCTGGACACCCTCCGCCGAGACTCTTGGTTCCAGCCCGCGCTGGCGTGGCAATGGGCGAGGGGAACAGGCTGGTCAGGCCCTGACAACTCTCTGATACATGCAATGGCAGCTCTCAGGTGCCTAGCCTGGTTTCTCTCTACTTAGAAACCAACATTCTTGACCTGGGATACTCCATCTTGATTCAAATGCTAAAAATGAACAACGGCATTTTTACACGGGTAAATGAAAATCACTATCTGCTGGAATATGGGAGGCATGAGCTGATCGATAATTTATTTGTGAAGCATGCAAAATTCTGTCAGAAATATGAATAAGTGGATATGCCAGTCATACCAGATGTAACCCCTTCATCCAGGGCTGCAAAAGAAGGCAGCACTCCAAAGTATGGCAGGCATACTAACAAGTCACTTGTGGGCATTCATCATAAGCTGTGTCCAGGTCTCCAGTCTCTAGCTTACATAATGGCTTCTCCCCATGGCATTCAGCTCACTTTAAATGGACCCTGGAAATGACTTGTCTCTGGGTCATATGTTCAACATCTCAGCCTGTGTAGCTCAGTGCCTGCAATTTTTAAAGACTTCTTTCCCTTTTTTGAGATTATAATTTAATTACATTTCTCCCTTTTCTTTCCCCCTTAAATGCCCTCCCATGTAGCTCTCCCAGTTTCAAATCCATGAGCTTTCCCCACTAAACTGTGTATGTGTGTGTGTGTATGTGTGTGTTCCTAAGGATACCCTGTTCGATCCATGTAATGCTACTCACATGTATGTTTTCTGAACGGACCACTTGGCACCCGACACCCAATTGGTGTGCTCTCCCCTAGAGACCACTACTGATCCCAGCTTTGCTCTGTTTTCTATAGTTCTTTGTGTGGGACTGAGGCCTCATGGGATTTCTCTGTTGGTTTTGGCATGCTCATTGGTGTCATCCTTGTTCAGCTCATGTTTGGGCAATCGTGTTGGTGAGCACTTACGGGTATAGCTTCTGGTATTCCTAGGAGACACAATCTCACGGCAAACTTCCTCATCCTTTGGCTCTTGCAATTTCTCCATCCCCCTTTTACACAACGTCCCCTGAGCCCTAGGTATTTTGTACATGTATCTATTTGTACTGGGTTCCACAACTTTGAATTTTTATTGGTGGGGTCAACAGCAATAGGCTGGATGATTTAGGAGTCTCTTGAACAATCCCGGACAACTGAAAAGAGTACTTTCTCTTGTCTGGTATTGGGGTTTGTGTTAAGTGACTTTTGGTTCTTGGAAGGAGTACTGTAAGCCCAGATTAGCAAAGTTCATTAAAACTATGTATGTCTACGTCTACAGAGTGATTTTAAGTAAATAGTTAGTGTTCTGATTCCTGTGGCTTTCCAGACATCCTTATTGCTCTTTTACCCACCTCCCTCCTTTCTTTTCCTTCCTCTCCCTTCCCCCTTTCCCCATTTTCCCCATCAGAGCATTTGTATCCTGTTGTTCTCTCTCTGCCCTCTCTGTTTCTTCCCAGTCCCTCTATCCTGGAAATGGTTCTGTTTAACTTCCCTGGTTTCTTTAGTTATTACAGGCTATGCGCCCACATCTGAAGATTTGGGGCTAGATTCCTTAAATAGGAGGAAAATGTGGTGTCTGTTCTCAATCTTCTCCCCTGATCCTCTGTAGACTTCTCTCCATGCTGCTGGTGTCAGCCCTCTACCTCAGACTTCAGAATTATCCCTCCCAGCTCGGAAGCCTCTTTAATCAGTTCTTAATTGCTCTGTAATGTACACAGCCATAAACACATGCAAGCACACGTGTGTGCACGCAAGCACGCACTGGCAAGCACACACATACGCGCGCACACGGTGTGAAGGGTAACGTCTGATATGAGAGGAAATATCAGTTAGCAGTAGTGATGCAGATTGGAATAAAAGAACTGTAATTCCCATGGCTAGCCATCAAATGAAATTAGCATTTACTTAGTAAGCTGCAGCCAAATAAACAAGACAAACTGAATTTATTGTTTTTCAGCAAGATCTGATATTGTGGAAAGACATGAATATATCTGCCTGTATATCTGAAATCACACCCTCATGACAGAGGTTAATCCTCCTGTCATTCATTTTAACTAACTCCTTAGTTGTGCCTGCTTCTGGATCTTTTCCCTGGAGCTTGGCTCCGTCCCTCCCATCCTCACCCTGAAGTGTTGGTTCATTAGCTCAAGGGCTCTAGGTCTGAAGAAAGAATTACAGAAGCCTTCAGCGTTTTTTACATATGTCCTATCACTTCACCATCAGGAGTATGTATGTGTGCATGTTATTGATGTGATGTCCAGGATAAGTGAATCCATTAGGCTTACTGAAATGTAGATAATAAATTGTCAGCATGTTTGCAATCTCAAAAAGTTTGGTATGCTTGCTTTGTTTGGATAATGTCAATGACTTCAATTCAGAATGCAATTTTATCCCCTTAAATATTGACTTTCTGGGTGTCTTATCATCCAAAACTGGGCACTGACATGAATGAGATCTAGAAAGAAAGTCATTAGCCAAATTAGAAGTGATGCATGTGTCCATGTTGTGGCATTTTAGGAATAGCTCATCATTCCTATTACAAATGGTTTTGACTATGTCCATCTATACAGCCTAAATCACCACGATCACATTATAACAGAAAAATATTTTATGATTTAATATTAATGAAAGATAATTTTGAATGATGCTTTCATATATTTATGAGGTTGTCTTATCTAGAGTATAAATAATAGAACAATCATAAAATATAATATTAAACTGTTAGTAGCCATGCACTGATCAGTGACAGGAATACGTTCTGCTACTGTCATCAGGTTATGCGTGTCACTGTGCCGATATCAGAGAGCAGTTTTGCACACTTCACACATAGCCTACATGGTGTAACCTTTTGCTTCTAGCCTGTGAACCAGTGTGACACATTACCGCTTTGAATACTGCAGACATTTGTAACATGTTGAATATTTGTGTGCCTAAATATAAGCATATCAAGAATGGAATAAGCATATCGAGTGGAATACTCAGGACTGGAAGGAGGTCTGTGAGGTCATGAATCATGAGTGAATGTGAAGACGGGCTGCTTTGGTGGCACTGCAGACTTAATAACAGCCACTTAGACTGTCCTCAACTAAAAAACAAAACAAAAACTCCATTTGACAATAAATCAACTTTAGCTTATAATAACTTCATTAAATTATAAACATTTAAATCACTTAACTTTTGTTTCATAGTGACATTTAGCTGAAAATGGAGCAAATATAGCTATGCTGTTTTCTTTCTTCATACACTTACTCTGTCAGCATTTTTCCAAGTAATTAGAAATTATTTTAGTTTTGTAATTCTTTTGTTAAAAATTATGACACAAGGCTACACAGAGAAAACCTGTATGAAGAAAACCATGATAAATTATGACACAAGTCCAGCATGGTAGGACACGCTCTAACCCCAGTACTTGGTGGGAAGATTGTGAGTTTGGGGCCAACCTGCATTACATAATGAGTTTCAGTCTAGCCTGGGCTATGCTATACAACAGTATACAAGCAAGCAAACAAAAAGCTACAAAAAGAGAGAGAGAGAGGACACAAACACACAGACCCAAGATCACCAATGCCACTGTCATCTGCCGCCACCCTGTTTCACTGGGAGTCTTTAGAGACATCAGCATGCATGGCACTGTCAACCCCTATGGCTACAGCACCCTCTTCTGGATCCCCCTGAGAATCTGCCGAGGTTCATCCTGAGGAGCAATCCCTTTTCAGAACGATTTATTTCTGTTTTCATCATAGATTCTTTTGTCAGCATAAAATACCCCCAAGAGTATTTCTCTCTACTGATGAAAACCTTTCTGCCTTTGGGTGAACATTTTCAAATGTCCTCAGGAACTTGTTTAGGCCTTCAAACTGTCAGTTTGGATTTTTCTTTGGAGTCACTCTTCTTTTTCTCTCACAGCCTTTTCTCTTTTGCCTTCCTCAGCTAATGCTCCTGGTCTAGTTGCAGCAACCCCTCATCCGTCCAGTTTTCAACACTCTTCCATGTCATCTCCATTCACACCCAGCACGAAGTTGGTTTCTGTCTCAATCACAGTTTTGTTGATTTTTGCAACCTCCTTATTCTTGGCAAATCCTTTGAAGTCATTGGGTGAACCTCTTCTTCCAGATGCCACTCATACACTCCTTGCTGACATCACCTCCACCCTAACAAGCTCCGATATGCAGATATGATGGTGTAATCCTTCCATAACTATGCAGTGTCTTCTGCATTGCAGAAACAGTGTAGGCCAGTGTGCTCATAGGGTGTAAGTGTTACACCCTAGTATAGCTCCTTCATCTATCAATCAAATTGAAGAACTTGTGTTTGGAGGGAGAATTAACACTTTACTATCATGATGAAGACCGCCTTTGGGAGGAGCTTGTGTGAGAGCATTAACAATAATAAGGAAAATGTAAGAGTTTCCTATTTTCCTGTTGATACTCTGCCATCACATTGGCTAGTTACTCTGTAGTGTACGTTGGGAGAGGGACTGGGCCATTCCTGATGCCTTGTTTCTGAAGGGGACCAAGTATGGGCTTAGTGTTTGAAGGGGCTGTGGCTCTCACAGTGCTAGGCCACAAAGGACTTGCTGTAGCTTACAGCACCTCCCTGAAGATGGACTGTGGTCCTTTCCTTACAAGCCTAGAAGTCTGGCACTAACTTGCCCTGTTTATAGGTGAAAGTCATTTCAGACATTGATTAGAGAGCTGGGTCAGTTTCATTCATGCTGAAGAGCTGTGCTGACAGGAAGCCAGATTTCTCACCTGCCTTAACATCATCATTTGCAGACTTCTTTCACTGTTTCAATAAAACTTCCATTTTCATTTATTTTACCAAATTAATGAGTTGATCATTTAAACAAATCTAGAAGATATTTAGTAACTATTAGCTTTTGAATTTTTTAAAAAATACATGTATATGATAAATACCTCTTAAAAATTTTTAGAGAAACCAAAGTAGACAAAATTATAAGGTCATTGTTAGAACTGCTAAATGCCTTTAAATTACTTAACTATAAATGAAGATACTTCTTTTCTTCATATATTCATTCATTTTTTGTATGTGTATGGTGCATTATCTATCCAGAATCAGCAATGATTTTGTTTTAAAACTTATTTTTAATATTAAAAGTAATATGTTTCATCATAACATCTTCATTTGAATGGTCATATACTTTATTCTCATTTTCCCTTCCCACATCATATGATGAATGGTTTCTTGAAGCATTTAAACATCCAAGACACAGCAATTAATTCAAGATCCTAGTCAGGTCCCACCATTTGTTTGTTATTAACACCAGGAACATGTGGCTTTGACTCTGGTGTCATGGTGCTAAGAGGGACGCTCCCCTGGATATGGTCTTCAACTCAAGTAATTAGAAGATCTGTCTTATCAGCTATGGATTCTACTCTTTAATTTTAAGTCTCCTAAATTAAATAAGCTTTCATTAATTTGTCCTTATTCTTCAAGGTCATAGGTATGATGAAACTAGATGCCTGACCAGCAGGCAACAACTTTACTCGTTATTCTTGTCAGTCTTCTATGACTTTTAATTTTGTCTCTAGGACCTAATGTGGCCTCTTCCTGCTTGTGCAGAGGAACAGATTTCCCAGCACCCACGTGGTAGCTCACAACCACCTGTAACTACAGTTCCCGCAGATCCAATACCCTATTCTGGTTTTGACAGGTACCAGTAATGTACTTGGTGTACATGTATACACATAGGCAAAACATTCACACACATAAAACTTTTTTTTCAGAGATTTGTCCATAAAAGGCTTACAAACTGAGCAAGGACAACAACAATGGACATGATAACATGGATGGAGGCAAGCACACGAGGCCTTAGTCTACACAAAGAACTATGGACAACTAAGGAGTGTGAAGAGTGGCAGTAGATTAGGTTTCCCTGGGAAGGAGCACACCAACTGGTGTTCACTATCAAGTGGTAAGAAGCTGAGAGGAAGGGAAGCAAGGGAGGAGGGGAGAGGCCAAAGGAGAGGGAGGGAGAAAGAGAATAGTGCTTCAAGCAAGTGATGTTTGTAATCATGTAGTACCTAGGTGTATCTCCCATATATCATGTATTTATGGTACGGGAATGAACGATATATACACAAATTGAACAGACCCTGCCCCAGTCCTTAGAACATGAGGCAGTCACTGACATTGACAAATAATAAGAACACATGTATAGTCATAGTGATTGTAGAAAAATCTAGAAAGCTTTGAAATTTCCAATTCAAAGACACAACCCTCACCCCAAAGAGGATAAGATGTAATTTATTCTGGAGTCAAATAATGGTGGCCTTGGCCTGGGAACGCAGATTAGGGTCACCTCAAATGCATGTCCCCATGAGGAAACAGTTTCAGGAAGTTTGTATAGTAACAGAACAAGGAGCACCATCAAATCAAGGCATGTGGAAATATCAGGTAGGTAAGTTACAGCAAAGCAGGAAAAACTGTGCTGTGGCCCCAGATGTTGTCGGGAAACATCGGATGGCTGAAGCTCGTGGTCTGTTAATACAGGACAGCAGGCCGGGCACAGAAGTGGGGAAGGAATGGCCAGTAAGGGAATTAAAGGTGGCCCAGCGTAAACTGTAATCAAGCTCTGGACTTGCAACATTCCAACCTCTCCATAGTCACAGCCCTGATCAGTTAGTTGGTCTTGCTCAGTGGAAGGTATAATTCGCCCCTAGAAACTTTCATTTTTAATAATATTATGCAGAAATGTAAAATTACCAAGGCCTTAGAATTTTAAATTAAAAAATCTCTAGGAGACCCGGGCGATGGTGGCCCATTCCTTTAATCCCAGAACTCGGGAGGCAGAGGTAGGTGATTTCTGTGTGTTCAAGGACAGCCTAGTCTACAAGAGCAAGTTCCAGGACAGTCACCAAAGCTACACAGAGAAACCCTGTCTCGAAAAACAGAAATAAAACCAAAAAAAAAAAAAATCTCTAGAGAGTATTTTCTTTATAAAGATAGGATGAAGACACAAAATAGGGAATGTTGTCATTTCTATCACATCCAGCGTCCCACAGCAGGCAAATGCTTAGTTACCTTAGGGGCTAGCATGTTAGCATGTCTGGTCCCATAGCCACACACGCGCCATTAGTATTCAGGCAAACTGTCTGGTCACCCTAGAGCCTTAGGCTCTACGTCATCTATGCACGTGCACCGCATAATCTATACTTATGTGTGGCGTAACTACGTAAGCCCCTTTAGCATGCATTGAACTACCTTTAAAAAGCGGAAATGCATGTCCCACATTCTCTTTTCACGTTTCTTTCAGACAGGCCATTCACTCCCTCTTTCTTTTCTCTTTGTTAATAAAAACTCTTAAAGTGGGTTTTGTTTTATATCTTGTGGTCCATTCTGGCGCACAGTAATATCAGGGAAAGGTGCTTATTATTATGGTTTTCATTGATTGAGATTCAGACTCACAGAACTACCCACAGTGCCACACGTTGGCCACTTGTCCCTCTCAGCTGCAGGCAATGTATTCACAGTTTGTGGAGCCAGTGTGAGGTAGGTGTGGGTTGCTGGATGGAGCTTGATGTTGGAACATGGTCCATGAATGAAGGTGTGCGAGACTTCTGAGAGCTTGTAAGAAAACTCCGAGTAAACAAGACGAGAGTCTTGTGACCTCTGTTTCTTCATAACATGGATTTGCTCTTGGAATGTGATTTCATGTCCCTCCCACAGTAGCAAATAGGTGTGGGTTTTGCTTTAGATTACCCATCATCTGCTATTATTATTTAGGTGATGTTTCCAAGCCCAGGTTGTCCTTGTGACTTTATCTGGCTTGAACTAATGTGGTCTTCCTCATGATTGTATAAGCCTAAACGCATACAGCCTTGCCCTTGTGACTGTATACAATATGAACTCAAGTGAACTATCCTAACATGACCTTGCTAACCCTCCGAGTATAAATTGTTCTGTGCCCTGAATAAAGTTGGCTGTTGCACGAGACTTTAGTCCACCTAGTGTTTAGACTCAAGGCCTCCAAACAAAGTGCTACATCACTAGGGGCTGAACTTTGAATGCCATGCTTGCCCCTTGCTCTAGGCTGTGCTCTCTGTTCCCCAGCCACTGCCAAGGGAACAGTTCCTTCCATATCCCCACCACCTCTAACCAGACCCTCCACTATGCATTTCCAGCTACAATGGAGTGAAACTATGAAATTATAAGCCAAAATATATGTTTTCTTCTTTAAATTGTGTGTCGGGCATTTTGGGCACAATGATACAGAAGAATACACTGAGTTTCTAAGGCAGTTTTAAGGAATATTAGATAAAACCCAGATTAGCACAAAAACTGGGCTGCACAATAGACAGGGAAAGAACTCTTTAGTGGAGCTATGAAGTGTGTAAGTAAGGTACCATGTTGTACTCATAGTAAGGAGACATCTGTCAGCACTGACAGGGAAGGACGTGCAGAAGGAGACCAGCCTCTGTGTGGACAAAGGTCAGAACTAGTATCTGTGAATCGGCAGCTCAGAGGACAGGTAGACACAGCTGTACAGTCAAGTCCTTGGATTGGAACTGTTTCCCATTCATGTTTAGCTAAGTCCTGTGACTGGAATGTAATGTGGAGGAATAGGATATCCTACCCTTCCTAACTTACTACATCACAGGAGAGATTAATGAGATTCTCAGTTTGTAGCCCAAGTTTCAGAAAGGGGTATGATATAAGTGTCCCATTGTGACTGTGTTTGCCACTGACAGTCTCTGCACTTTGATAGCTGTGAGCCTCTCTATTAAACAAAGTGATATATTTTATAAATGAGATTTTAATCAAAAATCTCACAACACAACTTGAACCTTTTGTCTCCTATTTCCACAAGCAATTAGTCATACTATTTGTACTATTTGTACATTATCATGACATTACAGTTTGCAAATGGTTAATTCATATTTTTAGGTCATCCTCACAGAATTCACACTCTGAGATATGCATGTAGACATATGTTGGCCTCAAACTCCTCTGAGGATGACCTTTGGTTGGGTTTTGACAATGGGGTTTAGTTATAGGGAAGTAGCCTGAATATCACTGTCTTGGCTCAGAAGGGACCAGTTCCTGGTTCCGGGAATGATGTGAGAAGTCATCTGGCTCAGGCCTTGCTCTTGAGAAAGGGAAATACCTGACCCACTTGATGGGGTGGGTCAAAAAATGCCTTACCCCATATTCTGAGCACTAGCTATTAATGGAGCTGAGAGCATTTCACAAATATATTGTGTTGTCAAGGCTATCCTAGGTCATGTACTCATCCTAACTGTTTGTCTTCAGCATTGTTATTGTTTCTTATTCTCAAACTATAGGAAAAACTGCTGAAATAACCAAGGGAGCAAACTCACTCAGAATTGTTTCACATAAACCTCCCAATCCCCTTCTTTCTGATCCACTAACTAATAAAGACATGAATTTAGACCCCCTCAATGCCAAGTCTTTCTTAGAAGTCTAATCTATAGTCATCATTCTAAAACTAAGCATAAAGAATTAACAGTCTTGTTATATAAAGACATATCAAATTTAAATAATAAACACCAGTAGGAAAAATATGACATGGTTTACAAAAGACTCTCACACCCGTGTTCAGCAGCATGCGTGCTCCCCAAAATGCAGATGTTCAGCTCTACTAATAGTCAAATAAATACAAGGAGAACAGCAAAGTATCCTGTATTTGGGAGCCTACTGTCAGATTCCTTTATACTATTTCAAAATCACAATGATTTATAATAATACCACGCTCACTTTGGAGGTGTGAGAGCTAGTAATTATATACACTGATATTTGGGGATGGCAATAAAAATGGTGTAATTGTTCTAGAAAGCAATTTGCGATAAGTGATGTGTAGTGAGCACATACAAAGCGTACACATTTTCTTTCATGTGATAAGCTGCTAGGCATTTAAATAAGACAAAGTTTTGATATGGAGATTAGATCCATAAGAATATTTTTATAGAATATTCATAGATAAAATGGGAGCTCAGCTAGATGATAAAGTGAATATAAACATATAGGGCCTAGAAGACGGCTTAGTGAGTTAAAGCACTTGTCATGGAAGCCTGAAAACCTGTGTTGCTCCCTGGGACCCAGGCTAGAAGGAAAGAACAAACTTCTAAAAATTCTCCGACCTCCACATGCATCTAGTGGCCTGTGTTCTCCTTTACACACATACATCCAACATAAATGAGTGTTTTTAAAAGGATCAACATATAACATATACATTATTCTCAATGAAATCAGCAATGCCCTAGAAAAACTTATTTGATAAAAGAACCATCAAGGGATGGTAAGAAATTTCAACTCAGTAATGATAAGAGATAAGTATTTAAGCAGACTGAGTTTAACCCTTTGTATTAACTGTCTCTACTCAATGAAGAAACCTGAGAGTCATCACATAAACACACACACACTAAACACACACACATACAACCTTGCACACACTCACATACACACGTCCATGCCCACATCCACATTCTCTTTCTCCCTCTCTCAAACACACACACACACACACACACACACACACACACGGATTCAGATTGCTTTCCAGTCTCTTATTCTCTTACTTCTGCCAGCCTCTTCCTCCTCCCTAGAAATCTCTTCTCCACATCTGTTCTATGTCTTTTGTTTCTGTATTATGAGATGAGACACACCTCTGGGTGTGTATATGAGGGTGTAACTCTAAAGGTTTATCTGAAGAGGGAAGATGCCTGAATATGGGCAGTGCCATCCTGTGGGCTAGGGTTCTGTACCAGGAAAAACTGTGAACCCAACGTGACCAATCCACAACATGACCTGCCTACTCCCTGCTCTTTTCCTTCTCATCATGATACACTGCACTTCAGAGTGTAAGTGCAAGCAAACCTTTCATGATGATTTCCATGCATGACCAACTGGGCTAGGTCTGCAATCAACTGAGAGGCACGCCACTGAGTGGACTGGTAGTGTGTTTCCAGGAACTATTAACCGAGGTGTCTGAGCAGGCCCTTCCAGTGATGGTGCAGATACAAAAGAGGCCCAAAGGAACAGCATTGCTACTTGCTCCAAGTTAAAAATGTTTTTAAATGTGTATATGTGTGCGTGTGCATGTGTGTGTGTGCGTGTGTGTTCACACAAGTGAGTTGTGAGTTGAGGATTGCAGACACTTTGGAAAGCCAGACGCATCAGATCATAGGGAGCTAGCATTGCAAACAGTTGTAACCTGCTCAACATGGGTTCTGCAAACAGACCTCAAGCCCTTTGTAAGAGTAACATGTGTTCTTCACTAAGCCATCTCTCCAACTTCTTGCCTGCTTCCTGGTGATGACCACATCTGCCCATTCTTGTTACTGTTGCTGTTGTCTTTGTTTGCTACCATCAGAACCCAGCTTGTTCAGCCTTTTAGTGCAGACTGAAGACCAGAGACTCTCAAGGATCCCTTAGGCCTTTGATGTTCTACTAAGACGACTAAGGTATCCAGACACACAGTCAGAGTAGTTACCAAGTTCTGAGACTCTCTAGGTTGCAGATAGTCATTGTTAGACTACCGGGTATCTATCCGGTAAGAAAATCTGATATCCTCTTTTGTAATATGCATTAATTCTATTCTATCCGTTCTGTTCCCCTAGATAGCCCTGACTTAAGAGACATCTTCCCTTCAAGTGTTTGGTTAGAGCTGTAAGAGGAGCTGATACAGGGCTTCTCCTCAGCAGTTCTTGTGACGAGGACGACATGTAGAGATGGATTTCTGGGCTCCTTAGCTGAGTAGGTGGGAACTGTCAGACTAACACTATTTATCTTGCCCTTGGGCTTCACCCTTAGCAATGAGACAGGGCTGGGCACTAGAAATTCTGCTTCTTATTCGGGGTGACTTCTGTGTCACATGATACCTGGAATCTCTGCCTCACTGCATGGTGAAGGGGGGGGGGGACAAAGCAGATGCTCCAAACATGGAATATGAAGCAGGATGGTACATTGTTTCCATCGTCTATTACTTCATCCCCTCAGTGGGGCCTGCCCCTTCCTTCCTTCCTTTTTTTCTTTTCTTTTTTTTTAAAGAAAACAATCATTTTTTCATTTTGCATACCAATCCCAGTTCCCACACCCTCTCCTCCTCCCATTTCTTCTACCTTCTCCCCTGACCCAACCCTCATCTACTCCCCAGAGAGGGTAAGGCACATTGCTTTGAGGAAGGACCAAGCCCCTCCCCACTATAACTCGGCTAAGCAAGGTACCCATCAAAATAGAATGGGTTCCAAAAAGCCAGTACAAACAATAGGGATAAGTCCTGGTGCCACCGCCAGTAACCTAACAGTCTGCTGTTGTAAGAGGCTTGGACCACGTCTTGCTTCCTGGCCTGCTTAAGCCCAGAAATAATCACACAGTAACTGTATTCATTAAATTAATGCCTGACCCATTAGCTCTAGCCTCTTACTGGCTAGCTCTCACATCTTGATCAACCCATTTCTATTAAATCTGTGTATCACCACGTGACTGTGGCTTACCGGCAAGATTCTAACCTACGTCTGTCTCAGGCCCAAGATTCATGGCGTCTATCTGTCTCTGCTTTCTTCCTCCCAGCATTCTAGTCTGTCTGTTCTGCCTACCTATGCCTGCCCTATCAAAAGGCTAAGGCAGTTTCTTTATGAAAACTTTCTAATGAAAGCAACATACAGACATAAGAACCTCCTACACCAGTCTTCCCCAGCCATACAACTGTCATCCACATTCGGAGGGTCTAGTTTGAACTTATGATGGCTCCTTTCCTGTCAGGCCAGAGTTGGTGAGCTCAGGTAGACTGTTTCAGTTGCTGTCCTCATCATGGTCTTGACGTCTTTGCTCATATTCTCACTCCTCCTTCTCTTTGACTGAACTTTGGGAACTGCTGTGACTCTCTGCCTCTGTTTCCATCAGTTGCTGAATGAAGGATCAATGGTGTATTTAAGATAGTCATCAATCATCAATCTGACTACAGGGAAAGACTAGTTCAGGCACCCGCTCCCCTATTTCTTAGGGTCTTAGTTGAGGTCATCCTTGTGGATTCCTGGGAAATTCTTTAATGCCAGTTTTCTTGCTAGACCCACAATGGCTCCCTCAATCAAGATATCTCTTTCCTTGCTCCTCATCTCTGTCATTCCTCTATGTGACTATCCTGTTCCCTCAAGTTCTTCTCCCCTTTCATCCTACCTCCTCCCCTTCTGATCTCCCTTCTCCCTGAACCCCCATGTGTAGTAGGAGGCCACTTGTTCATTTCACAGCCACCCAGACTCCAAAAATAACCACACACATTTTTTATTAATCAAATCACTGCTTGGCCTATTAGCTCTAACTTCTTATTGACTAGCTTTTACATCTTAATTTAACCCATTTCCATTATTTTATATTTTACCATGAGGCTCATGGCCTACTGGCAAGTTTCCAACATGTCTGTCTCCAGTGGCAGCTCCATGGCTTCTCCCTGACTCCACTTCCTTTCTTCCAGGATTCAGTTCAGTTTTCCCCGCCTAGCTCTACAGTACCCTATCTGGGCTCAAGACAGTTTCTTTATTAACCAATGGTATTCACAGCATACAGAGAGGAATCCCACATCACCCATGCTCCAAATTTTGTCAGGAAATCTTGTCTATTTCCCCATTCCCAGGGGGATCTATGTATCTCTCCCTCTTAGGGTTCACCTTGTTTCTTAGCTTCTCTGGGGTCATGGACTACAGGTTAAACATCCTTGGCTTTTCAGCTACTATTCAATAATGAGTAAATACATACAATGTTTATCTTTCTGGGTCTGGGTTACCTCACTTAGGATGGTCTTTTTCTAGTTCTATCTATTTACATGCAAATTTCAAGATATCATTATTTTTTACCCCTCAGTAGTACTCCATTGTGTAAATGTATGACATTTTCTTTATCCATTGTATGGTTAAGTAGCATCTAGGTTGTTTCCAGGTTCTGGCTATTACAAATAATGCTGCTATGAACCAATGTTCATGTAGTATGTTTAAGCATCCTTTGGGTATATGCCCAAGAGTGGTATTGCTGGCTCCTGAGGTAGTTGATTCCCAATTTTCTGAGGTACTGCTATACTAATTTTCAGAGTGGTTGTACAAGTATGCATTCACACCATCAATGGAGGAGTGTTCCCCTTACTCTGCATCCTTTCCAGCAAAAGCTATCATTGGTATTTTTGATCTCAGCCATTATGACTGCTGTAAGATGGAATCTCAGAGTCATTTTGATTTGCATTCCACTGACGGCTAAGGATGCTAAACATTTCCTTAAGTGTCTTTCAGACATTTGAGATTCTTCTGTTGAGAATTATCTCATTGGATCTGGACTCTATTTTTAACTGGATTATTTGGAATTTTGATGTCTAATTTCTTTAATTATTTATATATTTTGGAGATCAGTCCTCTGTCTGATGTGGGGTTGGTGAAGATCTTTTCCCATTCAGTAGGCTGTCTTTTTGCATTATTGACTGTGTCCTTTACTTTACAGAAGCTTCTCCGTTTCAGAAGGTCCCATTTTTTTTATTGTTCTCAGTGTCTGTGCTACTAGTGTTATATTTAGGAAGTGGTCTCCTGTGCCTATGCATTGAAGACTACTTCCCACTTTCTCTTCTATCAGGTTCAGTGTGCTTGGATTTATATTGATGTCTTTAATCTATTTGGACTTGAGTTTTGTGCTTGGGGATGGATATCTATTTATTTGCATTCTTCTACAGATTGACATGAAGTTATGCCAGCACCATTTGTTGAAGATGCTTTCTTTTTCCCATTGTATAATTTTAGATTCTTTGTCAAAAATCAGGTGTTCATAGGTGTGGTGAATTAATATTCAGGTCATCAAATCAATTACATTGGTCCACCTGTCGGTTTTTACGTCAATACCAAGCTGTTTTCATTACTATAGCTCTATAATAAAGCTTGATGTCAGGAATGGTGATGCCTTGGGAAGTTCCTTTATTGTACAGGATTGTTTTGGCTATCCTGGGTTTTTTGTTTTTCCATATGAAGTTGAGTATTATTCTATCAAGGTATGTGAAGAATTGTGTTGCGATTTTGATGGGAATTGTATTGAATCTATAGATTGCTTTTGGTAGGATTGCCATTTTTACTATATTGATCCTACCTATCCAAGAGCATGGGAGATCTTTCCATTTTCTGGTATCTTCTTCAATTTCTTTCTTCAAAGACTTAAAGTTCTTGTCAAACATGTCTTTCACTTCTTTGCTTAGTGTTACCCCAAGATATTTTATGTTATTTGTGGCTATTGTGAAGAGTGGTGTTTCTCTGATTTCTTTCTCAGCTTCTTTATCATTTGTTTATAGGAGGGCTACTGATTTTTTTAGTTGATCCTGTATCCTGTCACAATACTGAAGGTATTTATCAGCTGTAGAAGTTCTTTGGTAGAGTTTTTGGGGTCGCTTACGTACACTATCATATCATCTGCAAATAATGAAAGTTTAACCTCTTCCTTCCCAATTTGAATCCCTTTCATTTCCTTTTGTTGTCTTATTGCTCTAACCAGAACTTCAAAAACTATGTTGAATAGATATGGAGAGAGCAGCCAGCCTTGTTTTGTTCCTGATTTAATGGAATAACTTTGAGTTTTTCTCTTTTTATTTAAATACTGGCTGACGGCTTGCTGTATATTGTCTGCTTCTATTTCCTTACAAGTTATAGGTCTATTTAAATTATTCACCTGGTCTTGATTTAATTTTGATATATGGTACCTATCCATAAAATTGTCCATTTCTTTTATATTTTCCAGTTTTGTGGAATACAGGTTTTTGTAGTATGACCTGATGATTCTCTGGATATCCTCAATGTCTGTTGTTCTAGTCCTTTTCATTTCTGGTTTTGTTAATTTGGATGTTCTCTCTGTGCTTTTTGATTATTTGGATAAGTGTTTTTCTATCTTGTTGATTTTATCAAAGAACAAGCTCTTTGTTTCATTAATTTTTTGTATTATTTTTTGTTTCTATTTTATTGATTTCAGCTCTCAATTTGATTATTCCCTGTCATCTATTTCTCCTGGGTGAGTCTGCCTCTTTTTGTTCTAGAGCTTTCAAGTGTGTTGTTAGGTTGCTATTGTAAGATTTCTCTACTTTCTTTATGTGTGCACTTAGTACTATGAACTTTTGTCTTAGCACCGCTTTCATAGTGTGCCATAGGTTTGGGTACATTGTGCCTTCATTTTTGTTGACTTCTAGGAAATATTTAATTTCTTTCTCTATTTCTTCCTTGACCTGGTTGTGGTTGAATTGAACAATGTTCTATTTCCATGAGTCTGTAGGCTTTCTGCAGTTAGTGTTGTTGTTAATTTTAAACAATGGTGATTCAATAAGATAAAGGGTGTTATTCCTTTTTCGTATCTGTTGAGGTTTGCTTTGTTACTGAGTATCTGGTCAATTTTAGAGAAGGTTCCATGAAGTCCTGAGAAGGTATATTCTTTTATGTTTGAGTGAAATGTTTTGTAGATGTCTGTTCAGCCCATTTAAGTCATGACACCTGTTAGTTCTCTTATTTCTCTGTTAAGTTTCTTTCTGGTTGACCTGTTCATTGGGGAGGGTGGGATGTTGAAGTCTCCTACTATTAGTGTGTGGGGTTTGATGTTAGATTTAAGCTTTAGTAATGTTTCTTTTACACATGGGGATGATCTTCTATTTGGGGCATACATGCTGATGATTGAGACTTCATATTGATGGATTGTTCCTGTGATTAATATAAAATGTCCTTCTCCACCTTTTCTGATTTATTTTAACTTTAAGTCTATTTTGTTAACTATTAGGATAGCTAATATATTGTTTCTTAGGTCCATTTGATTGGAAAATCTTTTCCCAACTGTTTTCTCTGAGGTAACATCTATCTTTGTGGTTGAGGTGTGTTTCTTGTATACAGCAAGAGGATGGATCCTGCTTTCTTATTCATTCTCTTAGCCTGTGTCTTTGTATAGGTGAATTGAGTCCATTGATATTAAGAGATATTAATGACCAGTGATTGTTAATTCCTCTTTTTTTTTTTTTTTTGGTTTTTCGAGACAGGGTTTCTCTGTGGTTTTGGAGCCTGTCCTGGAACTAGCTCTTGTAGACCAGGCTGGTC
>NW_004949114.1:5328382-5329679 GCF_000317375.1 Microtus ochrogaster
AAAAAAAAAAAAAAAAAAGAGTGTTAAATAAGAGAGTTTAATTAACTGATCCCACTGTTTCATGTGCCATACCGGAAGATATCACCTCCACTGTAACCTTTTTACTCCGTAAGTCTGTAGGAGCATGCAGACTTCGCTGATGTGTATGGTCTACTCACCAACAGCACTGTGGAGTTACAATTTCTTTTCCAACTTGCTCAGGCTACCAGCATACTGCCCCCAGCTGGCAGAAATGTGTAACTATTATACATCACCCCTAAGAGATCTGTCCCAGTGATATCCAGCTGTCCCTCTTTTTCTCCTCCGGCTGTTACAGAAGCAACACAAGAGCATGAAGAACACACTGATGGCCTCCTTCACTGGAGTGAGTCTACTCAGAAACTGAGCTCACAGACTGTACTCACGTGGTCGAGGTTGTTGCTAGATACGATGTCCAACAGAGGTCTTTCCATCAACTTGATTTACATCTGGATTTTAAACTGCCTGCACATTGGAATCTGATAAACATTGCTCTTGTCGTGGTTCAACAATGCAAAAGACCTGAATTTAAGTTAATATAGCAAAACAATGAGCAAAACTTTACCTTTACTGATCTTTTTATATAAAAAAAAACCCTGAGAATCACAGTTTACTGGGAGAGTCTGAATTTTCATTTAGCATTATAGCCAATGCCAAGGATACATATTTTGTCAGTAGCTGGAAATTCTACCACAGAAATTATGAACACAGTAGAGCAAAACATTCAGTGGCAGAGAATACACATCTGTACACAGATGAGAATAATAACACCTGTAGGCAACATGTGGAGTAGCCTAGCCCTCGTTGTGTGTGAGAAAGTGTGAATGGGGTGTCACTGCACACACCCTATTGGATGAATGGCTACCTAAGTCACATTCCCTATCCAGACTTTGGACTATCAGAGTATTGTGGAACACCAGTTACAACCACTGACATGTAGGAATGATGAGGGTCAAAATGATTATGAGTCTGAATAAGATTGTCAGGGAAGATTTTATTATTTTGTAATACAGAAAAGGAATGACCCTGCTTTTGGGGGAGGGCATTCAGAACTTTCTATGTGATCTTAGAATCTCTGGGCTCAGGACAGAAGGAGGAGGGAGCAGATCATCTTCAACACATGGATTCCTTCTCCATTGCTTGTCTGAGGTCCTTGTGGCAAAGGTCAACAGCAGCCCCCAGACTGCTGGCTTCCACCACAACTGCTGCCCCCGCTGCTGCCACAGCAGCCACTGCTGCCACCGCTGCTGCCACAGCAGCCACTGCTGCCACCGCTGCT
>NW_004949114.1:5330109-5358912 GCF_000317375.1 Microtus ochrogaster
TTATTTCTAACAAACCCCAAGGCCCTTGCAATACTGGCCTGCAGAGAAAAATTATCTGATAAGTTTCAATAGGAGAAAAGAGGTGCTCATTCTTTGTAAAATTCATTTTCCTATAAGTCTTAAGCTGAGAGATTTCACAGTCTGAAGTCATATTCAGAATAATTCCCTCCTCTATCCAGCTTTTCTTTCATGGACATCTTTTACAATGCCATTGGGCTTGATGTACTGCTATTGGGTTCATATGGAGATTCTTATGGGATTTCCATTGATTCCCTAAGCTTCCCGAACTGATGATGATAATGATGTCATAGAAGAAAATGGTGATTATTGATTTGTGATCTTTCTCCCTTTAATAAAAGACCTAACTGATCTATTCCCTCAGATAAAAATCAGGTCTGGTCGCAAGTCTGAACTCATCTCAACACCTCATGCTGACTTGTTGGTATAACAAGTCTTGTGCTGTTGTATCTTAAAAATTCTGAGCAGCCTGTATTCAAATTCCAGATCCAAGGCTGTGGGTGTTTTCCAAGCCCAAAGATCCCTTGCTGCTCTGTCCTCATTTTTAGTCTTTCTTTGCAGGCTGTCTCAGGGCCCTGTTAGCCGAGGGAAGCTTCCCAAGCCTGAAACTTATCAAAGTCTACAGCTCTCTGTATTTCAGGTTCCCATCCTGATGGCCCACTCCATGGGGGAGTGGGGGGTGGGGAGTGGCATATGATCCTCTCTAGATTCAGAAGTCAGAGGTACCCAGTAAAGGGATTTAGATCCCTTTACTCCACCACTCCTACCCAACCTTCATTTTTCTCCTCTACCCACTGCTCTGCCAGCATGACTCTGGCAATACGCCCTTGCCCAGCCCACCCATACTTCCCAGCTCTTCTCTTGGCTTCCCCGCATTGACCATGCTCTGGGTCCCCCAGTACACACTTACCAAGATGACAGGCAGCACAAGATGTGTGGGCACCTAGAAGGTGAGTGAATGGAGGTGCTCTGTCCCTCAGTCCTTTTATTCTGATCTTAGGCTCTGCCCTACCCTGTGAGACAGTAGTTGGTCATGAATGGCCCTGCCCCCAACACCATGTGGTCCTGTGACTGGTGATGACAAAACAGATGTTTCTCATCTGCTTTCTGCAGTGGGACTCATGGATGCTGCATCCAGCTTGGAATATGATTTAGAAATGAGATGAGGAAATGGATTCCTGTCAGCCTTAACCTTACATACCTGAAGGATCCATAAGAGTATCTCATTGCCCAGCTGATCACTTTGGCACTCTTTCTGAAATGATTGGCACTCCAAGTTCCAGAGTTATGCTACAGGATTCTGCAATTCTGTATCTGTATTCCTCATACCTACCCAGTAGATGTATTTTATATTGGGCATAGACCCTCCTCTATTTGTCTACCCTTACCACTGTCATTAGTCCCATTTGTGACTATAGAGTCTCACTTTGAATTTCATGTAATATGCACATATACAACTTTATGTGTTTATATAAATTTATGAAGGAAATAATGAGGGAATATACATATTTGTCTTTCCACAACTGGATTAATTCACCTAGAATCATCTTAAGTTATTTCTATTTCTTTGGAAATAACACAACTTTCTTCTTCATTGTGGAAGAAATTCCATTGCATACCGCATTTTGTTAACCCACCCCTCTATTGTTAGCTATTGGTTCTGTGGTTTATCTGTGGAGAAGACCCCATGACAGTGATGTACTGCATAAGTGCTGTATTGACTTGGAGATCTTTTGAGTAAATAAATGTTCAGAAGTATATAGCTGGTCATAGTAGGTCAATTTTCCATAACTACTTGCATTATCACTGGGGTAAGGTGGAATCTCAGTGTAGTTTCTATTTGGATTTGCATTTCTCCTATGGCTATCACTCTTGAATTTTTTTCACAGCAATCATTTATATTTAATTTTCTGAGAAATGTCTATGAATTTCATTACTCCATTTATTGGTTGAGTAGTTTTAGTTTAGCTTTTTGAGCTCTTTGTACATCATGGGCATTAATCCTTTGTTGGATATATTGTTGGCAAAGATTTTGAGCCATTTTGTAGACTGTCTTTTCATTCAACCATTTCCTTTTCTGCATAGAATTTTTTTTCATTTCATAAGGTCTAATTTGTCCAATGTTAGCTTTATTTCTTGAGCAACTGAATCTCAGTCAGATATTCTTTGGCTATGCCATTATTTTGAAGTATTCCCGTTACCTTTTTAGGTCTTATTTTAAGAACTTTAATCTACCTGCAGTTGATTTTTATACAGGGTGAGAGATAGGTGTCTAATTAAGCCTTTATTGTGTGATCATCCAAGTTTCTCAGGAGAGAAGTATTTTTCTCCAGTGTACATTTTTGCATTTTTTTGAAAGTGTCAAGTGACTCAGGTTGGAGAGATGGCTCAGCAGTTAAGAGCCTGCTCTTCCAAAAGTCCTGAGTTCAATTCCCAGGAACCACATGGTGGCTCACAACCATCTATAATGAAGTCTGGTGCTCTCTTCTGGCTTGCAGGCATACATGTAGACAGAATATTGTATACACAATAAATAAATAAATATTTTTTAAAAAAAGAGTCAAGTGACTCTAGCTGCATGGCTTTGTGTCTGCCCCCGCTCTATTCCACTATATCATGTCTTCATTTGTTTCAATACCATGATGATTTTGTTACTATGACCCTGCAGTGTCACTTGAAATATCACCATACTTGATAATTCTATCATTATTCTTTGTGCCATAATTATTTTGGACTATCTGTGGTCTTCTGTATTTGAAAATTAATTTTAAATTTTTGTTTAGTTTCTGTGAAGAATGACATTGACATTTTGATGGAGATTGTATTGAATCTACTGATTACTTTCAGTAAATAGTTTTTACAGTATTAATTCTTCAATCCATGAAATGAAAGGTCATTTCATCTTCCAGTGTAGTCTTTAGTTTCTTTACTCAATCTTTTAAGAGTTTTCAATATGGAGATATTTCTCTTCCTTGATTATATGTATTTCAAGATATGTTTTAAGGAAGTGTAAATCTGATTTGGTTTCTTCCTCAATATGCTTGTTATTGCTATATATAAAAGCTACTGGTTTGTTAATGTTAACTTTGTAACTGACCATATTTCATAGAGTATTTATCAATTCTAAGAAGTTTCTGGTGGAGTTTTAGGGTCTCTTATGTACAGAGTCTTGCCATCTGCAACTAAAGACGCATTGATATATTTTTTAATAGTATCCTTTTTCTTTCTCTTATCTTACTGTTTTATAAGAGTTCAAGCACTATATTGAGTAAGAAAAGACTAAGTGGATGTTGTTGTGTTTTGTGTTTAGTATAAATGTTTTGAGGTTTTCTACATTTAGTATAATGTTGGGTACAGGTTTGTTGTATATGCCCTTTATGATGTTGAGATGAATTTCCTTTCTTCCTCGGCTCGTCAGGCCTTTTATAGTGAATTAATGTTGCATTCTCAAAACCATTTTCTGTGCCTATTGAGATGATCATGTGATTTTTTTCCTTGAGTCCATTTATATGGCATATTAGATTTATTGGTATATATATATATGTGTATATATATATATACCAATAATATTTATATCTACATATACATGTAGCTATAGATAGATATTTAAAGGGAGAGAGATTGAGGGGGAGCAAGAGGAAACTGTACATAATAAATGCTCTTAGTTCCCTGGTTATATAGTACTACTTTTATACTTTCTTTGATTTGTGTAGTGAGTGTTTTACTTCTAACACAAGGTGGTGACTCTCTTACCTGATCTTTTCTGTTTAATGTCCTTTTGTACATGGATCATCACACTGACTTTTTAAATGTCCCATGTCAGTGACATAAAGCTATAATAATTTCCTTAAAAACCTGGCTGGGGTTTTGTATTTCTTTACCTGTACCCGTCTAGAACATTGGATACTCTATGATCTTAAATCTTCTCACCAATGCTATTGATGATATTTCCATTTATAAACAGATATTCCTTATGCTATAGATTACCCTCCAGGGAGCTGCCCTCTGAAATATGCACAACTAGGTATGTGAGGTCACATGACTTGAGGGATCTGCCACTGTCTCACCTGGCAAGAATGTTGTGATCTTCTTTAGTCTGCTCCAAAGGTCTTAGTAACTGGGAGAGGTCAGGAAGTGATTCCTGGGTGTCCACAGTGACAGCTCTGCTCAACTCAACTTCTGACTTCCAGAATCATTAGATCTAGACGCCATCTGCTCCATGTCTCTGCCTCTGCAGGAGCACACCCATGTCATCAGCTACCCCATGCAACCTTGCTCGGGAAGACTAAAATTCGATCTCTGACTGTGAGTTCTGCAGGTCAGTGTCAAGCAGTATAACCATCTTGACTAGTCAAAGGCTGACTTTCTGGGGATTTCTATGTAGCATGCTGTCTATTATAATGACTAATTTTCTCCTTCTGATGGAATGCAAGAACACAACTGAGTTCTAAGCAGAAGTAATTCATGAAATAATGGGCTTTTTATTTCTGTGCTCCAGAGTCAGTACCAAGTCAATTAGTCATTTCTCGTTTGTTTTTCTCATTTTCCAACCCCTTTGAATAGTCATAAACAATGATGCAATGATCCCCCAGTCTGAAAGAAGGTTCAGTTTCTACTTACATAACATTGTTTAAAATTATATTATTTGATTGTTGCTAAAGCTATGTTTTTGTTTTACTGAAACTACAGTCCAATCGAGTTGATAGTCTCTGTTTTGTTGGTTTGGCATGGTTTCTTCCTTGGTTATCAACCATTCTCTGATTGTTGTATGGCCCCTGGATGTATTGTACATGTGTTTTGTTTTGTACTTCTTTCAGTTCTCTTGGCATTGTTTAAAAGAGATTTTTAAATTTCTTTTATGTTTTTGAGTTCATATTATAATTATATCATTTCCATCTTCCCAAGCTTCCAAAATACCCCTCCTGGCTCTCTTTCAAATTTACAGCCACCTTTTTCGTTGTTATTGTTATTCACACACACACACTGATGTTTTACAAGTAATGGGCAAAAGTACCTGGAATTTTCATCTTTTCGAATAGTGTTGCTTTTGTTTGATGGGTTTTAGTCCATCACCTTGTGGATGTCTTTTCTATAGTGAATAATCCTAAACTCTTCATTATTGTATTTTTATGTCATTTGGCTGACATTAGAATAAATTTATACAAAAATGGCATGAAATTCATCAAATTTAATGATTTGAATAAATAAATTAACACCTTTTTAAAAATAAATTTTAGTGGTATCTTTAATTATCTTGACCTCAGGCCTCCACACTCATACATACACATGTATGCTCATCAGTAAGTACACACACAAACACCACATACATATACCAGATACACACATAGAGCCACACACAAGCTCAAATAAAAGATAGTTATATTAAAGTTAGTAATTTTGCCTTTTTGTGGGAGTTTTATGTTTGTGTTTTAATATGTGTGTGTATTTATAGACTCAGTAAGAACGGTGATTAGTAGGGACAGAGTGTAAGGTCTAATGGCGTGAGAGGGCGGGGAAAGGGTGGTGGAGTCTATTTCCTGCTCATGTCTGAGGATCAAGTGACAGATGTGAAGAGAATCCTGAATTAAATAAAAATGTCTCAGTGTTACCGCAGTGCTTTGATTTATTTTATTTATTGCTTTTGTTTGAGATAGAATTTCTCTGTGTAGCCCTGGCTGTCCTTGAACTCAATCTGTAGACCAGGCTGACTTCAAACTCATAGAGGCAGTGCCTTGATTTAAAGAAAAGCACGGAATTAGTGGGGAAAGACAGACATACTGAGACCCAAATTTGCACTCCCAGTATTTGACTTGAACTTCTGTCCACTGAAGCTTCAGTAGCCAACAGCATGAGATGCAGAGACTAGACAACGGCAACATAAGCAGGAAAACTGAGTTGCCCAGTGGGCACTTGGGCAGCTGGCCCCACATCACTTCAGTGCATGCAGTAAAACAGGACAGCTGGCACAGCTCAGGGCTCCCAGGGAGAACTGTGGCAACGGGAACGTTAATGGTTTTGACAGAAATATATTTTTTAATCCCCAAAATGTATGATGCCCTACCCAGAGATTAAGCTCTTAAGTATGGGCAAATGCAGGTGGATAAGGCGGTAAAGTCACAGCAGCTGGAGGCCACTAGGCCTGGCTGCAGCACCCAGAATCTGCTCTTAGCCTGCAGTGGCTCAGACAGAGCTGAGGTCACCTGCAGATCTGCCACCAGGGCTGACTCTCCATGTGGGAGGAGATTAGGGTAACTGAGACCCAGACACAGTATTGAGGGGATTGAATAAGGTGGTGTCCCCAAGGTAGAGGCCAGCAGCTGTAGGCTCTGCAGCAAGTACATCTTGGCGGGCGATGGTGCTAGACCTGAAGCACGGTACAAGTCATGACCCAGTCCCGCTCTGCTCTCTTCATTTATTTATTTTATGACTTTTTTCTTTTCTGTGCTGTCTTTATTATTTTTTAATTTTTATTTTCTCTTTCTTTCTAATTTATTTTTATTCTAATAATAATTTATTATTATTTTATTTTACATACCAGCCACAGTTCCCCCTCGTTCCCCTTCTCCCACTCCCCCACCTCCCCCAATCCTTTATACAGTCATTTCTGTACATGTCACAAGCTTCTGAGGATAATCCACAGAGGAAATCATCCCTGAAATAGTTTGTCAAGCATTTCACATTATCTCATTGACTCCTCAGTGTGCCTTTGTAAAACAGATGATCTTTTCCAACAGGGAAAGCCAATGAGAATAAGTGCCCCGTCTAGGAGTCAATACACACTTTTAAAGCAAGCTTCTTCAGGGAGGCACTTCCTAATATCTTTAAGTAATGTGTTTTCCATATGAATGTATGTATAAGACATGACATCACACACATCTACGCATGAGGGTAAGGAATGCAAAGGGACTTCACACAAACTGTTTATCCCTAATTATAATCATTGCACAATGTGAGGCTCTAAGCTGATTGGTCACCAGGGAAAGATGACCCTAGTTGCTCTGGCTTAGTGATCCCAGGCCTGATGCTGTCCTTTCTGAAGTCAGCAGTCTTTTCTGTCTCTCTCCCCGGCACCGCTGATTTCCCTTGTCTATTATGACTCATCGTTAGTGGTTTTGGTGGGGATGCCAAGGCACCACTCCTGTCTACCTGAGAAACACCAAGAAGGGTGAGAGTCACAAGTCTCCATGATTGTCTGCCCCAAACTGCTTCTGATCACTGTCTGGGGACTAAGTAGTCACAATACAGACTTCCTGCAAGGAAAGCAGATGAAACTCTTTATGTGCAATATCAGAGGCCCAAGAATGTGATGGAGTAACATGTGTTAGGACTGTGTGCTAGAAACAGAATCAGTGTCATTCTCAAAATACTACTTGTAATAATCTCTCCTGTCCTTTTAAAATACAAGCCCCGCCCACTCCCTCCCCTATCTGCTGAGGCGGGCAGATCTTCCTTCCTGCTTGCAGCCAGAATTTTTCCCTGTCCATCTTCCTCCCAATGAGGTAGCGGCTACTGTGTCTCCTCTCCTCTCCCCCCCTTCTTTCTGTCTCTTTCTTCATCCCCTTCTCCCATCCTCTCCCCTTCCCTTCCATAACCCACTAAATAAATATCCAACCTCACTTTGCATGGCATGCCTACTCGTCTTGGTCCCCACTCACCACATATCTTCGTACCTGGGACCCAGCTGCCTTCGTGACCCACTGTGGTCTCATGGCCTGCTGCCCACTGTTGCCACTTGGGGACTTGCAATGTTTCTGATCCTGCACCCCTCGGGGAACCTGCAGCATTTTACTTAAACCATAACATTGGTGCCTGAGACTCAGGAGGCTCTCCCACCCCTCTCCCTGGGTCAGGATCCAGAACTGGGAATTTATCTACAACAACCACATGTTCCATTTGCCTAAACACTGACCTCTATGCACACCATCAGATTCAGTGGTGAGTTTTCCCCTTCCAGCCCCCAATCACAGCCTTCGAGGCTACAGTTGAGCCTTTCGCTGCTTTTTATAGCTAAAAAACGTGACCGGAAATCCAGGATCATTCCTCCCCTAGCAGTGCACACACTGTGTGGTGCATTTGACTGGGGGCCCAGGGTCCCTCAAATTTTTCTTTCTCCTTTCTTTTTCTTTTCTTTTGGACCACTAATCAATGGTCCCCACCATGAGAGACCACTCAGAGTGGCCTCCAGCCTCTGTCTTCCAAGTCACCCAGACTGGAGCCAGTCAGGCTTTAACTCCCTGCCTACAGAAAGGAGACGTCCTTCTATAGACCCTGTGGTTTTCACGGGTTTTCACGTTTTCAGCTATGGTATAAACCCTCACTCTGCCAGTATCCCGCCAGCTCCACTTTTCCTCAAACTGTCCCTGCCACTGCTACTGCTGCCAACAAGATTGGTCAGATCCATGAGGCAGCTGTTTTCAATTTCGCCTTTTGCTCCTGCAGTGGTTTGTGGCATGGTGACTTGGCAACAGGGCAGATCACACTTCTAGGTCTCTCTTCCATACAACATGTGACCACTGCCATTTTGACTGAGGTCAGGTGACCTTACCACCATCTTAACTGAGAGCCAGGTCAGGTGACCAAGTTCTGTTATATTTACTGAGGTATTCCCCTGCCAGATTCCCCAGTATTAATTCTGTTGCATGAGTGACCTTAATGCCATGTTAACTGAGGTTAAGTGACTTCACTGCCATCTTAAATGAGAGCCATGTCAGGTGACCAAGTTCTGCCATCTTTCCTGAGGTATTCCCTGCCTGGTTCCCTAGTGTTGACACTGTTCCCTATCTGTTCCCAAAGTAGGGCCCACCAAGAGCATCCACTTTGCCCAATTCCTGTTCACTGTGTGTATGTGTACATACATGTAACTTAAATGCACCTATGTTTGCTGTAAAATGTTATAATTGTCTATTCATTGTATCCCATTCCAGACTACAAAGCAATAAGTCTCATGTTTTAAACTGGTATATACTTTTAAGACTCTTACAAAAATACTTTATATTTAATCCAACCCCGTTTTACCTGTTAAATTGAGAGCCACTACAGTCAAGCTCGGACCCAGCTCTCCAGGCAGATTCTATAACTTATCTATACCCAGTAAATAGCCCTCAACTGCTCAGAGATCTGGGGAATATTGTATTTAAATATTTAATTTTTTTTTAAAAAAAAAAACCTTTTCATAACAAAAAGAGACAGGTTGGCTCCTAGCAGCAGCACTCTATTTCCTTCAAAGAAGACAGAAGACAAATGGGCACACAACAACATCTATCCACAATTCTCTGCAACTGCCAAGTGCTGACCACTGGACAAAACTGTCTATCTAAACTGAAGATCTCCAGACGGTGGACAGAATCACCGGAATTGACAGCCTAGATGCTCAGGTCAGGGTAGGCCTGTCTTCCCACCGATTTCTTAGCCCACAGGATCTTCTGGAGCCTGGCAGGCCCTGTGCTAAACAGTAAAAGGCAAATATGACCCTCTGCGACCATCGAGGACCCTGAGGAGCAGCTCTAGGTGTACAAGAAGGCTACTTTGTGGAGACCCAAACATGCTTATTCCACCTTGTCTAAGGGTCTAAAGATCAGAGAGTTTGAGCTTATTTTGCTCACTCAAGTTGTTGACACAAGTGTGGCCACTGACCCTGACCTAGGGTGTGGTTACATGGTGTTTTGGATATTAAGACGGCCAACGGAAGAGAATCCTCTCCACCCTGACCAAAGGTCAGAGAATTCAAGCTTACTTCTGCTCCTTCTTTCGAAATAGAAGGTTTGACCTAGGGAGTGACTGCCTGCAGGATACTTGGTCTAGGGTGTTTTCACTGCCCCAAGCATCAATACTTTTCGCAAGAATTAATGGCTTGATGTCTCAGTATTGGTGCAAATGACTATTCTGGTCGTCCTTTGTACCATGTTAACCCAGTTTTTTTGCCTTCTTCCCCTCTTTTGTATTAGGGTATAAAAGTGTACAGAAAATAAACGCAGGTGAACTCAGTGTGCAGGAGACAGAGTTGCCTTCCTGGTACTACCCTACATTTCTGTGTTTCTTTCTTATCTCTCTTCCTCTTACCTAACTTCCTAATCCTCATGCCCCTACAAGGGAACATACAAACCTTTTCTGGCTAGGATCGCGGCTGGAGTCTCCCAAAAGGGTGGCGCCCGACACTGCTTCAAACCTGCCAATTGGAAAGTGTTCATAAATAAATTCTTCCCATTATCTGCACATTATCTCTTTAGCTGTGCCAGCCTCTAGCTTTCTTTTCCCACTCAGTCTATACAACTCTAGCTGCAGGCTTTCAGGTGCAAACAAGAAAAACGCATGCGCCTGAGCTCTTTGATGTTTCTCATTGTTCTCCTGCTGCCTGGAAATTGGCTGTATTACTGACATAGCTTGTAATTCTACTGAGTGGCTAGCACTGACTTGGAAGGATGATGTTGCCAAAAATAAACACAAGTTTAGCCAGATTTGAAAGGAGAGACTTTATTATTGCATTACTTTAGGGGTAAGTCAGGACTTTGCACAGATGTCTGAGACCCCAGACTATAGAGCATAACAGAGAGGAAGAATGGCAGGCAGGAACGCTTCTGTTGTGCTTGTCCTCCTTTTCCACAACTTGTCTGAAGTCCTACAGCTCAGGTCAGCAACATCCGCCAGACTGCTGGCTACTGCCGCCGCTGCCACCACAGCATCCACTGCTGCCCCCACTGCCGCCACAGCAGCCACTGCTGCCCCCGCTGCTGCCACAGCAGCCACTGCTGCCACCACTGCTACAGCATCCAGAGCTCTGACGATGGCGACGGAAAGATCTGCGGGGCCTGTGGTGGCTCAAGCAGCAGCCACCACCGCCAGAGCTGCAGCAGCCCCCGGAGCTGGAACCACAGCAGCCTCCGGAACTGGAACCACAGCAGCCCCCGGAACCCAGACTGCAGCAGGAAGAGACAGGAGGGCATTTAGGAGGACACTTTGGGGGGCATTTTGGAGGGCACTTTGGGGTCTGGCACTTGGGAGGGCACTTGGGGGTGCATTTGGGAGGGGGCTGGCACTGTTGCTGGCTCTGCTGGCAGGACATCTTGACTGGTGAGTGCTCGGGATCTGTGGGAGAGTTACACAAAAATCAGACCCAAGACCCTGGGGCTACCCTGCACCCTTAGCATCCATGATACCCACAGCAACACTATTTCTAGTAGTTTCCATTGCACTATGTTCACATGAGAGGTCACATGCTCACCACTGTTTCTTGGGAGCTTCAGAAACCCACACAAGCCAGGTAAAAACTGACATCTGGTGTCAAGTCATGAATGACAAGCTAAGCACATGAGAGGGGTCTGAATCAAAGTCTCTGAAATTGCCATTTTAAAGCATCAATTCAGGGAAAATGGACTTCATTCCAAAGAAAACCTGATACTCTATTCTGTATCCAGCTCTTCCTTTGAATGCTGGGCCAGAGCTGTGTTTTCAGAGTCCATCAATTCTCTAAAATTAAAGCTTTACTGTCTTCTGTGCTTCTCAGAGACCTACTCCACTAAAATAATACTTGTTCTCTGCAGAGCATGAAGTTAACTGGACCCTCCTATGGGGGTCAGCATGCCCTTTCTCTACCCACCATTCCGGCCCATCCTAAGTCTTCTGTGAGAATGGCCCCCAGGCTCTGCAGTTCTGAGCCACCTCCCCTCCAGTTCTCCTGTCAGCTTCCCTCTGACACAGTCCCTGTGCTGTTTCCCAGCACACACTTACCAAGGTAGCACAGGGTCTGTGGGCACCTCAGGAGGATTGGATGGAGCTGTCTGGCCCTCAGCCCTTTTATTCTGATCCTGGCCTCTGTCCTAGCCTGTGAGACAGTGGCTGGGCATGGATGGCTCTGCCTTCTAACACCCATGTGATCCTGTGACTGGTGATGACTAGTCGTGTTCATCACCAGTCTTCCTCCATGGGACTCAAGGATACTCAAGCATGGACTATGGTTTAGGCATAAGATGAGGAGGAAGTGGATTCCTGGCACCCTTAACTTCACATACCTGAAGGGCATGTGACTTAGGAACTGTTCGCTTCTCAGCCTATCTCACTTGCTCCCTGTTCCTAGCGTAACCTTCAGATAGCCTTTTAATCAAGTTCAATCTGAGTAGCACGTGTAAAACTACACTGTTCAAGCATGGATACTCACATCCCTATCTACCCTCTCTCAATCTGTGCGGCTGCAACACACAGACAGACATCTCCACTGGCAAAATCCTGCCTGGTGGATCTGAGTCAGCAAAGGGACAATGTGAGGTTTTGAAACCTATTTGGCCTGTAAAAAAGTGTAACTTTTAAACATAGAAAAGAATTGCTTGTGTGTGTGGTGAAAGTCACTGTATTTTGAAAAGGTAGGAGGGAATAAATCAACCTTCTAAAGACAGTAGATGGTGGAAAACTCCTGGCGAACAACATATGTTTAACCTGCTGAGTAAACAGATGAGTCAGCTCTTTTAAGAAAGTAGCTGCGTGTGGGTTGATATGGTCAAAATATGTCATATACATATATGAAAATTTTTTATGGAAACCTCTCATTTTATAAGGTTAATGATTGTAGTAATAATTTAAAAATTCTAATATCTTCTAGAGAAAAATTGATTTCATTGCTCATTGGTTGATTGGCTGACTTTTCTGAGGGTCATATAGACTAGAGGGAATGATGTCAGCATGGGTCTACATAGGTGACAAAGACAAAAGTCTGTGGAATACTGTATGCATATTCTCCCATGTGAGGGACAATGGGTACCAGATGGGGCAGGGAATTTCAAGGGCAAGAATCCTTACTAATTCACAGGATGTGTGTTGAGCTGTGTCTTCTTAGGCCCATGTGTTCTTTTCATAAACCTGGTTTTCACAAATGTTTATTATTCTATAGTTTGCATATGGGTGAGGGCATTGAGTGTCCCCATTTTGGGGACTTCAGTGGAAATAGTTGATGTTTAATTTAGAACAGTTGAAGAGAAAAATCACACTATGAGGTTCTCTAGAAACCGATCAGACTCTGGGAGATGGCAAATAAAATCTGAATAAGTTAGGTGAGGAGGAGGTAAGACTTTGGAAATAATGCTCAAGTCATGTGGATATGGTGAGTGATGTGGGAGGGTCTTCTGTCTATGTGTTACTTTCATTGGTTAATAAAGAAACTGCCTTGGCTTTTGATAGGACAGAAGCTTAGATAGGTGAAGTAAACCAAACAGAATGCTGGGAGAAAGAAGACAGAGTCAGGCAGATGCCATGAATCTCCAGCCCGAGACGATGTAGGTTAGGATCTTTCCCAGTAAGCCACAGCCTCATGGTGCTACACAGATTTAATGGAAATGGGTTAATCAAGATGTGAGAGTTAGCAATATGAGGCTAGAACTAATGGGCTAGGCAGTGTTTAAATGAATACAGTTTCTGTGTTATTATATCTGGGGCTAAGCTAGCTGTGCGGAAGCCAGGCGGGATGTAAAGCAGGCCTGCTCGCCTCATCACTACAGTTGAGCACCAAGGAAATGTGAGAGAGATAGTGTCTCCCTATCTATGGATTTAGAGAGATGCTTGGCTGCAATTTTTCTTGACACCATCTATTTATCCACTATCTTTTATCTATAACCTATCTATTCATCTACTATGCATATGTCTGCCATCTCTCTATAATCTATCTAATCTGTCATCTGTCTATAATCTATTACTTTCTATTTATCTATCACTTATCAGTCACTGATCATCTAATATGCATGTACCTGCCATTTATGTACTTTTCCACCTATCATCTAACTAGTTAGTTACCTACTTATTTTCTATCTAAATTTTTCTCAGAGCCTTTAACATTTACAGGTGCTAACTCTCTGTGTAAAAACGTTGGCACTAGATTATGTGATTTTCTTGGATCCTTTTCTAATATTAGATGCAAGAAAATACTTTCCTCTTTCCCTATATTATTCATGTTAATTAATCGTTTGGGTCTTGTTTGGACTCCCTACAGTTTAAGGGGAAAGCCCGAAGTCCTATTGGATGCAGCCTTTTACTTGAACTGCATGTTAAGCAGTTTCCATCTTCCCTAAGGAATCTCTTAGCTGAATTACATTATTTTCTACACTTGGTACTAAATGTTTTCCCAGGCAACACAAACTGAGCACTTTGCCCTGCCATGTGTGTTCATCACTGTCCCTCTGAATTTTTCTTTTCATATACCATGTTATTTATATAAGACTACAATAAGTTATTTGACAACTTTTCATGTGTTTTATATTTATGTTTGTTAATAAAACATGGAATGATGCATACATTGGCTATTTTAAGACTTTTAAATTCTCTAACTAACATTATCAGTGTTATTTCATCATATTAATAGCTACTCCTAGTGACTCACGTCACCCAATAAGAACCCACACTCTGAGACTGCCAGAATGAGGCATTGTGGTGACATCACCTCAAGATCTGCCACTGTCACACCAACTGTGACATCTGTTCTCCTGGTTAGATTGTTCCAAAAGTCTTAGTAACAGGGAGAGGTCAGGAATTGATTCCTGAATTCAGTGGCAGGTCTACTCAACTCAACTTCCAACTTCAAGGATGAGAAGGCTAAGATGCCATGTGGTCCACACCTCGGCCTGTGTGCAAGACAACACCTATTTCTTCAGATGACCTGCATAAGTAGTGTGTGAGCATCCTACTTGCTTCAGCAAGACTGGAAGTTAATTTTTGACTGTGAGCTCAGCTGGGTCTGGTCAATGTAGTCATCATACTTAGCTAGCCATTGGTTTTCTGAGGTTCCATTTGTCATGGTTCTTTCTTTTGGAGACATATTTCTTCCTCATCAAAACAGATAAATTTGTTTAACTATGTGTATCTCTTTTATCCCAGAACAGTACTTAATGTATCAATACCTTCATTTTATAAGCCTTTTAAACAATTATTATATAAGGGTTTGCATATTAAAACAAAAGGGTAGGGGGCTTGGGGAGGAGTAATACTAAACATCAGGAAGGCTCTACTCTCTAAAATTTAACCAACGTGGACTAAAGTGGCAAAGGAATGTGGTCTGGAATATAAAAGTTACTGTTCCATGCCAAACCAGCATGCCAGTTTCCTTAACTAAACCATAGGAGGTCTGAGTGAATTATCTAAGTTTATAAAAATGAGACTTAAGGTTGATTCTTCAACAGGCAGAAACTGTTATAGAGAGAATCACAACTGATAAAAATCCAGAGAACAGGTGAGCATGTGCTCCTAGCTTTTGCACCCAAGGCTTAGGGGTCATAGTAGAATGCTTAATTGTTAATAATCATCCTGAACATTAATTAGCCTTCAGGATTTTTTTCACAGAACTGTTTGATGTGTGAGTCCCCTCTATGCACTGCAATTACCATTAATGAATAAAGAAACTGCCTTGGCCTGTTGATAGAACAGAACTTAGGTAAGTGGGCAAGACAGAACTGAATGCTGGAAGAAAGAAGGATGGAAGCAGAGGGACGCCATGGAGCTACCAGAGACAGATGCTGGGAATTTTACCTGGTAAGCCACTGCCATCTGGCAATACACAGATTAATAGAAATGGGATAAATTAATATGTAAGATTAGCCAATAAGATGCTAGAGCTAATGTGCCAAACAGTGATTTAATTAACACAGTTTCTGTGTGGTTATTTTGGGTGTAAGCTAGCCCATCGGCAGGGACAAACAAGCAGGCTCTTCTCCTACAAACTATCACCAAGAACATGATAAATTAGTATTTTTTACTCATTGAATCTTATTTTCATAGCCAACATTTTAAATAATACTCAGGATATAAAGCATATTTTAATCTTTTTTTTCTCTAGTAGCTGTCAAAACAATGAGATCATGAAAAATAGGATTAGTATTATCCATTCCCAAGTGCAAGTTTTCATGTAAGAAATAGAAACAAATGTCAAAGAGAAATGCCTGTTTTGTGATGATTCTGTTCATTAATTTCAAAAGTGTCTCATAACCCATTCTTTATTTTCTGAAATGAAAATATGATTCTATCATCCTCCCTTTTTCTCTCTCAAACCCTCCCCTCACACCTCTGCCTTGATCCCTCTCAACTCCATAGCATCTGTTTTTAATCACTGTAATGTAGTTATATATGCATACATACTGCATTGTATTGTATAACAGTATTCTTTGCTTATTTCATCTAAATCAACAGTTCTCAGCCTTCCTAGGATTGCAGCTCTTTAATACAGTTGTGGTGACCCCAACCATAAAATTATTTTTGTTGCTACTTGGTAACTGTAATTTTGCTACTGTTATGAATCATAATGTAAAATTTGTGGAGCTAGAGGTTTACCCATGGAGTTGTGACACACGTGTTGATAACTGCTGATCTAGATTGTCTACTTTGTATTTGAATCCTGAGATTCTGCCTTCTGTTTGATTCATTCTGTTCTCCATGCTTTCCCTTGAGTTTCCGGTGGGACTAAAGGGTTTCTCCACTCCACCTTCATTTCAGCCTAGAGTTCTCTTCAATGTTTCAATCTCAGTTTTGAGTTAGTTTTCAAATCCCGGATTGTCTTTGTAGTTCGCATCAGCGTTGTTTCTGTTTCTTTGGGCATCACTCAGGCGTTTATTTCCTTGAAGTTCATTGACCTTTATCTTTGTGACTTCTTTAAACTCCTTGAATTCTTTACTGAGGTTTGTAGTTGTTCTTTGACACTATGTGTCCTGTGAGCCATCTAGGTAATTCTCACTGGGAGGAGAGGTTGGAATCAAAGCTTATGGACAATGAGTGGCCAAATGTCTCCCATTTAATGGGCACATGACTTGTTAGGAGTTTTCACACAGTGGAACGTTCTACACACTGCTGAACTCCCACATCAGACCAGCTGTTAGAAATGCTGCACAGTGATTGTTAACACAACAGAATAAAAAATAAGAAGCCAGGAAAAACAGATATGTACCCATAAAAGTACAATGACACCAAAGGACAACATGTGGATAAAGTGATCATCACAGTATGCAGTAAGCGTGACTGAAGAGTCACTGTCCACACCCTGTGACTAACCTGCTACTGTCCCCCAGATTCAGTGTTCTGAGCCATCTTCTGAACAACCGAGCTGTGAGAGCATTCCCATGGGCTACACCTGGGCTGGCACCAGAGTGCTAGCACCTAGCCCTCATCCGTCTTTTGATTCTTGGTTACCCCTTGTTTCTCTTTGTTGCCCTATATGTGAATCTTGCCTGATAGTTTCAAAAGAAACTATCCTATGCAAAACAAAGCCTATGCAAAAGTTGGTTGTGGGAAACCCCCAGAAAATCACAGTACCTCCTTAATTGAGAATTTGCACTTGGCATTGTCCCTTAGGAACATCTTTGGGATGTTTTGAAAATACGGAAATTAATTGCTAAGATGTAAATTGGAGAACAATAAAGGAAGCCCTGAGCAAAGGGGAATTGGTTTATTCCTTATAGATTAAGCATCCACCCTGCAGCTGAGAAAGGCTAAACTCATTCTAAAGGTGCCTCTGAATCATTTTTCCACGGACTCACATGAACCCATACCCATGATGCAACACTGAGCCTTGATTGGCAAAGCTAATCTGAAAAATGCTTGTGGTCAAATGATCAAGAAATAAGAGAAAATTGTTAGAGAAACCTTTATTATTTTGTAACAGAGAAGACAGGCCCTTTGACAGAGGAGGACATTCAGAATTTCCGACAAGATTACAGCATCTCAGAGCTCAGGACACAGAGGGGAGCAGGAGGCGAGAAGAACAAAATATCAGGGCAGATCTCTGAACATGGCTTCTTTCTGCAGGGCTTGACTAAAGTATTAAAGGCTCAGTTCAGCAGCATCCCCCAGACTGCTGACTACTGCCACCGCTGCTGCCACAGCAGCCACTGCTGCCCCCGCTGCTGCCACAGCAGCCACTGCTGCCCCCGCTGCTGCCACAGCAGCCACTGCTGCCCCCGCTGCTGCCACAGCAGCCACTGCTGCCACCACTGCTACAACATCCAGAGCTGTGACGATGGCGACGGAGAGATCTGCGGGGCCTGTGGTGGCTCAGGCAGCAGCCACCACCGCCAGAGCTGCAGCAGCCCCCGGAGCTGGAACCACAGCAGCTCCCGGAACTGGAACCACAGCAGGAAGAGACAGGGGGACACTTAGGAGGACACTTAGGAGGGCATTTTGGGGTCTGGCACTTGGGAGGGCACTTGGGAGGGGGCTGGCACTGCTGCTGGCTCTGCTGGCAGGACATCTCTGCTGGTGGATGCTCAGGAGCTGTGGGAGAATCACACAGGTCAGATCCAGGATCCTGGGGCAGCTTATCCACCTCTAAACATCACTGTTATTCATGGAAACACCAGATTTAGCAGTTTTATTTCTAACAAACCCCAAGGCCCTTGCAATACTGGCCTGCAGAGAAAAATTATCTGATAAGTTTCAATAGGAGAAAAGAGGTGCTCATTCTTTATAAAAGCTCATTTTTAGAACTGGAGAGATGGCTCAGAGGCTAAGAGCACTGACTTCCCTTCCAGAGGTCCTGAGTTCAATTCCCAGCAACCACATGGTGGCTCACAACCATCTAGGATAATATTTGGTGCTCTCTTCTGGCCTGTAGGCACACATGCAGCCGGAACACTGTATACATAATAAATAAATAAATCTTTTTAAAAAAAGCCAACTCATTTTCCTATAAGTCTTAAGGTGAGAGATTTCACAGTTTGAAGTCATATTCAGAATAATTTCCTCCTCTACCCAGCTTTTCTTTCATGGACATCTTTTACAATGCCATTGGACTTGATCTACTGCTATTGTGTTCATATGGAGATTCTTATGGGATTTCCATTGATTCCCTAAGCTTCCCGAACTGATGATGTTAATGATGTCACAGAGGAAAATGGTGATTGAAAGTTAGATCTCTCTCCTTTTAATAAAAGACCTAACTGATCTATTCCCTCGGGTAAGAATCAGGTCTGGTTGCAAGTCTGAACTCATCTCAACACCTCATGCTGACTTGTTGGTATAACAAGTCTTGTGCTGTTGTATCTTAAAAATTCTGAGCAGTCGGTGATCAAGTTCCAGATCCAAGGCTGTGGGTGCTTTCCAAACCCAAAGATCCCTTGGTGACCTGCCCTCACTGTGAGTCTTTCCTTGCAGGCTGTCTCAGGGTTGTATTAGCAGCGGGGAGCTTTCCTCCCGAAGCCTATCAATGCCCATGGCTCTCTGTATTTCATGTTCCCATCCTGAAATTCCACTGGAGGGTATATTATCCTCCGCAGATTCAGAAGTCACAGGTACCCAGCTACTTCTATTGCCTTCCATAGCTTCAAAATCCCTTTGGACACCTTCTTCCTTCTACCTTTCATCCCCTGCTCCCTTCTGTGCTATGTCAGTGTATTTCCTTGGCTCTGGAGTCCTGCTAAGCCTCCCGTCCAGCCCTCCTCACAGCTTCCCTCTGGTATGGCCCCTGCTCCTGTCCCCATTGAAGCCTTACCAAGATGACAGGCAGCACAAGATCCTTGGGAACCTCAGGAGGTGAATGAATGCCGGCGATCTGCTCTTCAGCCCTTTTATTCTGAACCTAAGCTCTGCCCCAGGAGTGAGACAGTGGTTGGGCATGGTAGCCCTGCCTCCTGACACCCACATGGTCTTGTGACTGGCAATGACCAAATTTTCCTCACCAGCCTTCCTCCATTGGGTTCGCGGATGCTGGATTCAGCTTGGACTATGACTTAAGCACGAAGCTAGGAAGTAGATTCCTGTCATCCTTAATCTCACACCCCACAGGACCCCTGCCAGTGTCTTCATCTGTTTTCCATCCCTGTACATTGTTACTCTGTGAAGGTATGTCACAGTGTAGAGACCTAAACAGCCCAAATCCTCATCACTGTACCCAGATCAGCACAATTATACCAAAGTGGAATTTTGAAATCTATTTATCACAACTTGTTTTCCCTCTTTAATTATAACATTGGAACATCAATGAGAATTATTTGTAAAAGGGCTGTGAAAGCCATGGAGTATCACCAGAAATGAAGAGCATGAAAAACAAGAAAAACTGACTGATGGGAAGATTTGTACATGGTAGCTCTCTGACAAATGACCTGTATAGGAAGAAGACATAGATATTTAAAATAATAATTTAAGAGTGGCATACATGATGGACCTACGTCAATCCCATATGAAAAGTTCACAGTGAAGCCCACTATTTTGTATTGTTAATGTCTACAGAGAATACAAAGAAATAAAGTATAGTTCCTTCCAATGTCAGTGAATCTACCAGTTGGTTTTCTTTTTTAATCTGCTTTGAAACATCCTCTCTGTTGGTGTTTTTTTTTCTTCTGATGAGAATTCACCTGGAGGAATGGTGTGAGTGAAGCAGGAAGGGACTGTTGGAAGAGACTTTGGATTTCTGGAGGCTGTGACTGAAGAAGACGATGACCAGAGATGAGAACTGAAGACAGGAAAGAGGACTTGAGCTGTTAACATCTGCTTCTCCATGTTGACGACATAGATAATGGGGCTTTACCTTAGGCAACGGCGTGATTTTTAAGATCACGCATCCTATATGTGTCCCAGGAATGGGCTTGTGCTGTTATTTTCAAAGCTCTTCTCCTTTCAGTATTTCCTTAGTCCCTCATAGCCACAGACTTTATACAAAGTGGTATTTTGAATTTGTATATATTTGCTTCTTTAATGAAAAGTGTTGAAATTCATTGTGAGCCAAAGTTCTTGCAAGATGGACACAACTGGGGAGGTTCAATTTGAAAAAAAAAAAAAAACTAACTCAATAAGATATCTACAAATCAAAGCCAAATTGAATCATGTAAGAGGAAATTTTACTCCCTAGTGATTGATGGACCCTTCACTGAAAAGCCCCTCTCAGATAGGTGTGATGAGCTAACGAAAAAATTTTTTTCGAAAAAAAGTAACAAAAGACATGTACTTAAGTATAAATAAATGCAGTGATACATATTTAGAAAGATATATTTTATCAAAATTCATGTTGTCTTTTGATCATCTATCACCGAAGCTACCTGTCTGTCTGTTCGTCCTTCTGTCTGTCTATCTATCTATCTATCTATCTATCTATCTATCTATCTATCTATCTATCTATCTATCATCATTTACCTATCTCACTTTTTCTCTGAGGCTCCACCATTTGCATGTGCCCTGATACTCAGCGCCCTCTGAAAATTGCTGTTTCCAATGCCATGAACATCCAAGGATAATTATGAATGAGGACCAACATGAATCCATGAGCAACTAAAACATTATTGTGGTTTTGCTGATTATTTTCTTGACTTCGTGGTTCTTGATCATGATCTTTGTAGATGACAGCATTGTACTATAATATGAAAAGCTTAAGCAGACTTTCAACCATGTGGTCACTCCTTGATTCATTTTTAGCCCCACACTCAAACAGTTGACACTCGGTTTTTCTGAAGTCTTTCCAAGGACTGTGCCCTGTTCTGCTGGTTGGGATTTTGTCAGCTGACACAGGCCTGAGTCACTTGAGAAGAGGGATCCTCCACAGAGACTGTGTATCTCCTAGGACTGGCCTTAGGAAAGCCTGTGGGCTTTCCTTAATTGATGATTAGTGTGGAAACTCACAGCAGGACCATCTCTGGCCAAGTGACCTTGGGGTATATAAAAAAGTAAACTGGGTAAGCCAGGGGCAGGGAGCTAGTAAGCAGCATTTCTCCATGGTTTCTGCCTCAGTTCCTGCCTTCTTGCCTTGGCTTCCCCAAATGTGATCCAGAATATGTAAGCAAACAGGCTCCTTTCCTCCCCAAGTAGATTTTGGTCAGTGTTTTATCACAACAATAGAAAGTAGATTAAGGAAACTGCCTAGGGGAAAAATGTAAAATCCAGTGTGAGTCATGGCTTCTGTCTAATCTCTGTTTACTTACTTAGTATTTTCTATCTGTCTTTCAGTCATTCAGGCATGAACCACATTGTTTTCTGAAGTTCAAATATGCTTTTCACTGTAACACAATGTTGTCACCTTTGCTCATCTTGGAAGTACTACTCACGCACTTTTGTGTTTTGATATAGGTCATGTGCTATGTCAAGCACATGAGATAATAATGAACTCTTTGACAACCTGACCAAAGGTTTATACTTTCATTTTTTTCACTATTTAAGATAGGATGCTTGTTTCTGGAGATTTAGCTCACTAGTTAAATTGGTTCTCAGCATCCACATTGAATGGCTCCTAACATTCTATAACTTCAGGAAGTCAACACTCTCTTCTGATATCCATGATTTTATTCTAAAAATCCCCACGTCAGGGAGGAGAGCCACCCAAGCAGGCAGCGAGCTCACAGTGGGTGCCCGGCGGGTCTGGAAGCTAGCAGCAGGAAATGCTAGCCAGCAGGGGTGGATGGACAGGAGCCAGAGACATGGACAGACAGAACATGTTCATGTTAAATATTTATTTAGGGGGTTATGGAGGGGAAAAGGAGAAGGGAGGGGAGAGAGAAAGAGAGAGAGAGAGAGAGAGAGAGAGAGAGAGAGAGAGAGAGAGAGAAGCTAAAGGAGAGACAGAGACAGAGACATGCCAGAGGGGACAATAAGAGAGTTTCAAGATGGCAGGGGCTGGGGTTGGGGGAGGGTCACTGGGAGTGGGTGTGGCTTGTCCCTTAAAGGGACCAGAAGAATAACACATGGTACCAGGCATGAGTATAGAACAGATAAATACATACAGGCACTCACACACATACACATAAAAAAGTGTAAAAACTAGAATGATATACACATTGGTTATTTTAAATCCTTTAAACTATGCTATGAACATTATTACTGATGTTTCAAGTTATAAATAACAACTTCTGGCTCAGGTCACTGCATAGCAATGCCCATCCTCAGACCAGCAGAGTAAAATATGTGACGTCACATCACGTGACCATCTGCCACTATCTCTCCAGCTCTGACATTTGTTCTCCTGGTAAGGCTGCTCCAAAGGGCTTAGTAACAGGGAGAGGTTGGAAATTACTTCCTGGTTTCCACAATGGCAGGACTGCAAATCCAAATTCCAGCTCCTAGGATGACAAGGCTGAGATGCCAACTCAGCCACACCTCTGCCTCTCTGCATGGACACACCCAGTCCTTAGCTGTCCTGTGTGAGCCCAGTGATGTGTGAGTGGCTTTAGAAAGACTGGAATTTAAGGCTTGACTGTGGATACTGTAGCTTAGGTATCAGGTCAATGTGAACATCTTGAGAGGAAACCACTGTTTACTAGTCTTTCATTTGTCTCTATTTCTCCATCCCATGGAGTATCAGGAATGCTGGTGTGCTTTCACCAGAAGCGATTCAATCTGAAAAATGGTTTTTCTGAGTTTCAGAAACACCACCAAAAAAATAACTTTTCTTTTGTTTCCCTCTTTTAACCTATAAACAATCAAAACAATGAAGCAGTTATTTTTGAGTATAAGAGAAAATTGAGTTACTATTCACATAACAACATTAGAAGTTATATTATTTGTTTGCTGTCATAGCCAAAATTTTCGTATTTTGTTGGCACGTGTGATGAAATCATGCTAAAATCTTATCACTTTTTTTTGTACAGTTATGTTTCTAGACTAATGGGTAAAATGTCACATAAATCTCAACAACTTGTGCAGTTTTAATTCTGAAACTCAATAAAACACAATCTTTTTTGAGATGCTTCATTTAAAGTATTTTTTGTTATTAAAATTTACTTTTTCAGTTTCATAAATGTATACAAGGCATTGTGACACCGGGTATCTTATCATCTTACAAAACTGAATTAATACACTCCTTCATCAATATGTTCCCACAGGTCCTCTCCCTGGCCTCTAGAAATTAGCATTCCACAGGAATCCAACAGAAGAATGGTACAGTATTTCTCTTTTTCAAACACGTATTTTAATTTGTATTCTCCCTTTACGGTTCATTCATCCTGTAACACGCACATATATTGTAGGGCCCACGGGTATGCTCCTCCTCTCCTGGTCCTTCTTGAGGACAGTTTCTGACCAGACATCTTGTTGCAGTTTCAGGCAAAACATTCTGTTTGTTCCTGTGCTCCCTCTGCCCCCCTAATGATTAGCTGTAGGGCATTGTTTACTCCATCTTGGGTATGGTAATTTCCCACCTGCCTGGGGGGCCGGGGGTTGGGGGGGTAGGACATTGTGCAGCAGCTAGGTATATAAGGTTTTTCCTAAGCTTGAATAAACGGCATTCTGCTTATGTCCTCTCAAATGACCCAGGTCTCTTGTGTGTTTCTTTCAATCTCCAGGCCCTTGCCTGGCTCACAAATGGGTACAGTGGCGCATGAACTCTACCCAGAGTAACACAGGCATTACAATATATTTCTGTAATTTTTTTTTTGAGAAAAGTTTTTGTTCCTGTAGGCAAGGCTGGTCAGGAAACAGCTATGCAGTCAGGGTGCCCTTGAACTTGTGATCCTCCTGATTGTGATTATAGGTGTCAGCTACCATACCTGCCATTCTGAAGGTTAAATCATATTCTTTGGCATACTTGAACCATATTTTAAATACAATCATTAATCAATGTACAGTTAAATGCCCTTCATCTTTTGGCTATTGTAGACAGTGCTTCTGTGAACAGGTGTAGAAAGAGCTCTGTAAGTCTCTGTTCTCAATGCATATGTTCTTCACATGTACCCAGAGATCCATACACAAATACACACGTACAAAAACAGACAGACAATACAGAGGAGGTGTGAACTTGTTGGTTCATAGTTAATTCTGTTAAATTTTTTAGGAAAGGAGAATTCAAAGTCATTGGCATTCGGAACAATCCACAGAGTTACCAGTTTCCCTGCATAGTCCATAGGAGCTGTCAGGCTATGTTGTGTTCACTGTGGCAACACTCAGCTAAGACTCTATATCTCATTATGGGTTTTATTTGCCTAATAGTCATACTGAGCAGTTTTACCTGTGTCTATGGATCATTTTGTATCCTTTTTTTTTTGGATGAACATGTATATGAGTCTCCTCTAAGGTTTAAATTGGGTTGTTTGCTTATATGTTGATGAGTTGAAAGAGTTTATTACACATTCTGATATGACTGACATATGCTTATGGCAAAGACTATCATTCTGCTGCATGGGTTATGTTCAGTCATGCATAGAAAATTTTAGCATTAATTAATGTACTTCATAAAACCTGTTTTCATTGTGTCACCATAGTATCATTTCACAGAAGTTGCTGAAAGTTCCAACATTTCAAGTTTTCCCAATATGTGATCTTCTATGAATATTTTGTGTTTATTCTCATATTTAAGTCCCTTTATTGTTGTGCAATGGGCACTTGGCTTATCTAACTTTCAGGACAGCGAGGAGCTGATTTTGACCAGTTATATTTCACGTGAAGAGGTAGAATACCACCACAGTTACTTGCAGAACACAGAAGACAGGGGATGGATGATACCAGAGAAAACACACAGGTAGCTAAAAAAGGAAAGTAATCTGGACTGAACATGACTGCTGGATGGGGGCCACACAATCACAGTGAAGGATGATAGACCCTTTACGACCTGTATTCTGTGGAGTGGCCCGTATTACTGATTATGTCACACCACAGATACAAGCCAGTTGAAGGTCCACTGAGCCGGTTGTTGAAACTAATGTGTGAGGGTGATTCTGGCCAAGACAAACAAGAGTTTTAGAAGACTCAGTACAGAAAACTTTATTATCACAAAATACTGAAGAAGACATTAGATCATTGGTGCAGATTCAGAACTTGATACAGATTTTCAGCCAAGGATTGGGGAACCAGAAGGACAGGAGGAATTGTGGACTGGTCTTCTGAACACGGCTTCCTCCTGCACTGCACGTTTGTGATCTTCAGGGTATAGGTCAGCAGCAGCCCCCAGACTGCTGGCTACTGCCACAGCTGCTGCCCCCGCTGCTGCCACAGCACCCACTGCCACCACTGCTGCCACCGCTGCCGCCACAGCACCCACTGCCACCACTGCTGCCACCACTGCTACAGCATCCAGAGCTCTGGTGTCTGCGACGGAGAGATCTGCGGGGCCTGTGGTGGCTCAGGCAGCAGCCACCACCGCCAGAGCTGCAGCAGCCTCTGGAGCTTGAACCACAGCAGCCCCCAGAACTGGAACCACAGCAGCCCCCGGAACCCAGACTGCAGCAGGAAGAGACAGGGGGACACTTAGGGGGACACTTAGGGGGACACTTTGGTGTCTGGCACTTGGGAGGGCACTTGGGGGCACACTTGGGAGGGGGCTGGCACTGCTGCTGGCTCTGCTGGCAGGACATCTCGGCCTGTGGATGTTCAGGAGCTGCAAGAGAATCACGCACATGTCAGACACCAGACACTGTGGCCACCTGACCCATTTGACTTCCCCCAGAAATTTCACCTCTAAGCACCAAAACCAACCATTTTTAGTTTTCATCTGTAACACACTCACACTGTCACAGTGGGTCATCTTGAATTCAGAGCCTCAGAAACCCATGCTATTGAGATACTAATTGTCACCTGGCATCCAGAAGCACTGGATAAATGTTTAGTGACATTGGAAAATGTCTGCTGGTCTTAGTTCTCACACATATGCCAGTATTTGGATTACTTCAGGGAGAAATGGTTGTGAAAGGAAAGAGCAGTCATTACTCAAAGGTGATTTTAGTTTAAGGTCGATATTTCAAAGCACCTTCTATGTCACTAAAGGAGTAAGCTCAGACCCTGAGTGGAAAATACCTAAACCATTCCTGGATGCCTTGGGATTACTAGCCCCTGTTATGAGGCAAGCTCAGAAGTACGAAATTAACACCTTCTCAGGCTAAGGGTGACAAGATCAATGTCATCCTGGTGGTGTCCTACTTATCAGAGAAGTGTGGGAACGGATTCCAGAACCTGGGCTCTCTTTCTTTCCCAAGTACAAGTGAGACCCTGTTGCCTGATTTTGACTCAGATTCTTCTTTGGGAGTTAGGGGAAGCATTTTTTTCACAGGCTATCTCCACCCTGAGCCTGTTCAGATGCACAGTTCTCTCTGTGCTCAGCATCGCATTCTGAGGGTTCCAATACACCCAAGGTACTTTGTTCTCTCTAGAGCCAGAAGGCCCTAAGCATTCCAGTGTCTCTCAAAACCAAGCCTATGGCTTGCGTGTGTGTGTGTGTGTGTGTGTGTGTGTGTGTGTGTATGTGTGTCGCTTTTGTCTCACCCCTCACTGTTCACCATATTTTATAATCTGTCAACATGGCCTTTGGGCTGAAGGACCCTTTCCCTGTCCCCTGTGAAACTCTTGTCTGGCAACCCCTCTGGAAAAGTCTCTACCTCTTGCCTCCCATGGACACTTACCAAGATGACAGGCAGCTCACGATCTGTGGGGAATCTCAGGAGGTGAGTGATGGAAGTGCCTTGTCCCTCAGCCCTTTTATTCTAGTCCTGGGCTCAGTCAGGCAGACAGTGTCTGGACATGGGAGTCCCTGCCTCCTCACAGCCACATGGTCAGGTGACTGATGGTGATCAAACATTCCTTACTCCCTTCCTCCATGGGGCCAGTCATGCTGCATCTGTCTTAGACCGTGGCTTAGGCATGAAGGGAGGAAGTGGATTCCTGGATCCTTCAACCTGGCACACCTGCAGAGCGGTTGACTTAGGAACCAGTCATTTCTCCATCTTCTTTCTTTTCTGTCCCTTCTTAATGTGATACGTGCAGCACGGAGCTCATATCAAGGCAGCAAAACTTTGAAATTTCTCCAACATCTTCTTCTATGACTGCACTTTCCAACTGTGCCTGAGTAAGCCGAGCCTAAACATCTACACCAGTCAAGTCCTACATTCCAGATCCAGAACAGCACCAAGATGTTCTAAGGTGTGGTTCAGGATTCTGTTTAGGCTGTGTCATCTCCCATTTTAACTGTGACAGTGCAATATTAAGGACAATATAAAATGGTTATGAAAAGAAATGAAAGATCAAATGATTATGTAGACTGTTCACCAAAGACATGTGGAAACTGCCAAACACAGAGTGAGGATACCGCTGTTTAATCATAGCCATTGAGAGATGCTCATCTGTGAGGAGCGTACACTGCTCTGTGGAGGATCTGAGTTTGGTTCCTAGTACCTGTGTTGGGCATCTCACAAACACCTCTAACTCCAGCTTCAGCGCATCTAACACCCAGTTCTTACCTCCAAAGATACACTCAGTTTTGTACATATAACCCCACCGATGGACACACAATCAGACATACATACACATACACACACACTTGAAAAAAATATAATTTTAAAAATAGCAACTGAAAGAATATAAATAGGTTCAAGAAATAATACATATGAAAATGTCTTAAGAAACCCAATATTTGGCAAAATTCATATGCATTAATAAGAATACAGCAGCAATTGTGTCCAGAGAGAAAGAACACCATTATTTTATCGGCTTCTTTACACTTGTCTCAGTAAATATCTTCATATTAGGTATTTCATAAATTTACATGTGATCATCTTTTAGGAATATACTACCTTGTTTTTACACTTTCAATATGGATGGATCATCTGTAGAAGCCAGCACAACTCTTTCATAAAATCTCTGGCTATTATTGGTGAGGTCAGATGACACATTACTAAGAAGAAAATAAGGTAAGGATTCATGTGAGATCGAGGGAATCATGTTGTTCACCTCTAAGGAACAGAGGGATAGAGTCACTCTTCTCCCACCTGTGAGACAAAGGGCTGGTGGGCTGTGGCCCTGACTGAAGCAAGGCAGGTTGTTTTAAAAAGAATCACACTGGCTTTGTGGGAGCCTAGGCAGTTTGGATGCTCACCTTACTAGACCTGGATGGAGGTGGGTGGTCCTTGGACTTCCCACAGGGCAGGGAAC